>NW_015507641.1:32118-53107 GCF_001515645.1 Sinocyclocheilus grahami
TGTGTGTGTGTGTGTGTGTGTGTGTGTGTGTGTGTGTGTGTAGGGTGTGCGTGTGTCGGTGTACAGAACATTGTCAGCTGGCCTGGGCGCAGATCCCCCTCCTGCTCAGTGATTTGAACCATTGTATACTAAACTAACTGGGAATTTGGGAAATGAAATTAACAGTTTACTTCATCCTGATACCTTTGCTTGCTACTGGAATATGTTTCCCAGATTCCAGCTCTGTAGCATCTCTCTAGCTAGCTGGTTTAGCTAGTTGCTAGCTACTGTGAACTTATGCTAATGTCATAACCTCCAGTAGTCCACATTAACACCCATTTCTCATTATAGCATATATTATCCCTTGTCATTAGACTTATAAAGTCCCTAAATGCATATTTCCTCCATTTGAAGACTGTCCCAGATTACCCAAAGCATGCTGTCCCACATTCTCAATCATATTTGATAATGTGGGACAACAACAAAATGTTTGAAAGAAAAAAAACTAAAACACATTTTCAACCCTTTAATACATATTTTGTTGCTTGAATATATCACAAACGTAATTTGACAACAATTAGGAACATTGTAGTATTTATGACAGATTTATGTCCTTAACATTAATCTAGTCAGAATCCTATGTCACTGACCTTGTCATGCAATTCCCAGGGGAGCTTCTTGATTGACAAGTGCCCCGCCCCTTTCTGTGGAATCATCCCAATGAAGTCATGTTATTTCAGTCACATGACATCTATGCTAAAATTATAGTAAAAGTCCTGTTGACTAAATTTAGTTAGAACAGGAAATAAACACACTGGAGTTTAGGTGTCCCAGATTACCCAATGTCCCAGATTACCCAAATCACCCTACATATATTTCATATGGTAGCACACAAAAAGCTCCAAAATGACTAAAAATGATTAATAAAATAAATATACAATATTAACGCTATTTTTTTGTCTGCCAATCACGTCGTGCCTCTCCTCTTTTTAAACTGCAGCGGATCCCGCTCTTTTTTCACTCTGGCTGGTCTGGTTTGAGGGAAATCATGCTGTCGGACTCAGATCTATCCGTAAATTACAGCAGATACTAGTGCTGTATTCAAAATATCGATACGACGATGTATCGTCACAGAGATTTGACGATACGAGTATCGATACAGCTGGCCCTGTATCGATACTGTGGCACGTGTGCAGCAGTGGACCACGCTTAATTTTACAACGTTTAAAATGGAGTAGAAAAGTGCCAGGTTTCTAAAAAAGAATAGAGCATCTGTTAATAATCTGGCCGCAGAGGAACACAATGGGGTTGCCTGATATAAAAAGAAGTAATCCCCAAAACAGAGCTTTACACTTGCGCAATATGGAAATATCTGCTAAACGTGCTACTTATCTTTATCAACCTGTCAACCATGTGCACACGCGCTCTCTCTTCACTGAGGATAAACGCAGTTAACGCACTTGCTTTCTGAAAACAGCGGTTAGCTTGCAGTTTAGCTATCTCCACTTCAAGTCTATTCTCAGAAAAGTGTGATTCATCAACTGTTCATTTACAACACACAGAGTGAGAGAAAGAGAGAAGGGCTGTGTGTGTATGAATTAACACCGTTTTGCCGCGTTCCTCTATTAACAGTAAAGCTGTGGCTTTAATTCCTTTAGAAACAATGATGCTACCAACTCCTTGTTGAGAAAGATAATGTAGCTCTAGAGTGATCAAGCTGATAAAATTGCGGGGCAGCGCTAAAAAGTTTGTTCCTGAATGTCTGACTGCGGCCGCAGCGTAATCTGTGTGTGTGACTGAATTTAACACCAAACTGCTTCTGTTTCACACAAATGCTGGCACAGACGTGCATGTTCGGCTAGAGTCGCATTGAACTCGTGCATCTTCGGAAGCGGAGCTGCACGGAAACTTAAAAAAAATGTCGTGCACACCGCCACACGAAACGACGTCGCGCGCACTCAAAGCGAACTTGCGGACGCTGGAGTATAAATAAGCCTTTTATTGTAGAGAGTGTATTAATTTGTGCAATGATAACCTACCAGCAATGTAAATGATTTTTTAAACATATTAGAATGAGTACATTACAATATAAATTTATTAGAACAAGTACATTATTATTTATGGGCTTAAAAACAAGATGCAAACTATCAGAATATTGTACCTGGTGGGGAGTGCACAATGTAAACATGAAACATATGCAATTACATATATTGTACTGTGGTACAGTTATGGAGGCCCCTCATAATGCAGAGGTCAACTGCCTGCTCTGCCAATAGTTAGAAATGGCACTATAGTAAGCGGTGTTTAATAAACAGCTGTTTTTCTCAATTCTGCTGAGGTGAAATTCAGTGCAGTCATGTATCGTATCGTGGCCTCTGTATCGTGATACGTATCGTGACTTTGCTGGTGATACACAGCCCTGATACTCTTAAAAATGCATAGTGCTGCAAAAATCGACCATGGAAATAGTTAGCTACCAAACATTGTTAATTAGTTGGAAAGTGGCGACGTGCACTCGTGAAAAGTGTTAGGAAAACTGTAAGCGAGGCAGAGCGCATAACTGGAAAAAAGAAGAGACGCTGAAACAGGAAAACATGACCAAACAAGTTGTCTAGCATACCAGATCATTTTATAAACACCTAAAAGAGGAAGGTGAAATTCAGTGCAGTCATGTATCGTATCGTGGCCTCTGTATCGTGATACGTATCGTGACTTTGCTGGTGATACACAGCCCTGATACTCTTAAAAATGCATAGTGCTGCAAAAATCGACCATGGAAATAGTTAGCTACCAAACTAATTAGTTGGAAAGTGGCGACGTGCACTGAGCAGTACGTTAGCGAAAACTGTAAGCGAGGCAGAGCGCATAACTGGAAAAAAGAAGAGACGCTGAAACAGGAAAACATGACCAAACAAGTTGTCTAGCATACCAGATCATTTTATAAACACCTAAAAGAGGATTATAAGTGAACAATTTAACGTGGAGCATTTGCTTCGCTGCATCAGGTGCGTTCACAGTGCTTGTGCTGTTTGATGCGGGTGACACGGCGTGACTGTTGTTTCTTCTTTTCGCATTACTCTACGGTATGAGTAACACTGAGCCTTATTTTCAAGAATTTGCGGATGTTGACAGAAGTGAAGAATTTTGACCGATTTCAAGTCTTCACCTCATGCACAGGAGCCCTACACCAAACGATGCTGGAGAGGTAATCCAGGTATTTTGTTTTTGTTCTCATCCCTCTGCTACATGTGATTATTATGTGCATAATAGCGTTTAAAAGGTAAAATGCATGGCCATCATGTCATGTAATGTGGCACGTTCCAGTGCCAAATGAACGGAGGCCTGCACTCTCTACTTCAAAGCAAAGCAGCAGTGTTAAATTACCTGAGGAACACAGGAAAACAGGATAATTTAAAGTCCAGGAGAATCCAAGTTTGTGTCAGTCATTTGGTGGAGAAGGGTGAATTGTAAGTATATAAATTCAAAAAAATATTCGACCACACTGAATTTTACTCAGTGGTGTTTGCCCTGTCAGATAAGTGTTTTAATATTGTACATGCTCTGTTTTCAGTTACCCATCAAGTGCTGAAAAGCTTGTTTTTGTCAATACTTTCACATCTTTGCAGGGTCGGATTAAAGGAAAAGGAGATGGATTTGTAAGTAATATGTAATTAATGTCAAAAAACAGCCAAATGTGTTTTTTTACTCTGAAAGAACATTTTGGTTGTTGCATTCCTTGACTGTTGTCAGTTGGCCTTTAAATTTCTCATGATAAACTAACTTACAGTTTAATACATCATCTGACTCTTTGATAGATATTAGAAATCAATTAAAATGTATATTGTTGAGATCAATACTTTGTTCTTCAATTCTTTGTATCTTTTATTAAATCAGCAGTGGAGATGAACATCAGGCATAGGTCGTGGATATCGAAGGGGACTTCTACAATCTTTGAGTACCCATGCTTTTTTTTTTTAGTTTGAACTAAACTCTGCAGGAAAGTGGATCTCAAGGGCCACAGTCGTGAACACTGGACACGATACCAACACCAAATAAACATAAATGACACAATACATTACCGGCTTCTTCCTTGTCTTCCTCTATAAGTCGATATGGGGCTTTTCTCTTGCGAACAGTTTGACGCTCTTCCTCCGTCGCCATGCTGTCTTCTGATTGTGAACTATCGCATTCGCTAACTCCAATATGGCGACGAGTCAACGCAACGTTTCAGAAACTTCCATCTCTGCACGTGAATTCTACTGTTGGAAACGATTCTTCGAGTGTATTTTTGTCCCAATACGATATGTGGTTGACCGCATTATTCCACTCAGTTTTAAGTCTTCCAAAACTTTAATTATGTTCTTTATTTTAATATTTTCTCCTTTAAATGGAATCAGTGTCATCTTGTAACATTTATATTTAATTTGATTCATTTGATCATTTGAGTCGGATGAACCAACTCTATGAACCAGGATAATAGTAAAACAACTTGATTAAAATAATTATGAGGATGTAAACGTTTAACTTGGATACAAAATACAAATGATTATTTTTAAGTGTTTTAGTGCAATTTAATAAATTAGTAAGTGTTTAGAAAGATAAGGACATAAACATGAACTTAGAATCTGCGTTTATTTTATTTTTAATTTAAATATTATCTGAAAACTAAAAAGAAAAGAAAGAAAAAAACAAAGAAATAAAGAAAAGGAAAAACTTGTAGAGAATAATTCAGGCAGTACTTCCAGAGTGAAAAACGCGCAATTTCAACGTCTGTGAAACCTGCGCATTTTAGAGTTGGTAGTAGATGGTAACAATTACCTGCAGTTATGGGACTTGCGAAGAAAATCGTCTCCCTCTGTAATCGCATGGATAGAAAAGGGACGAAAAAAAGTATCGATTTTTTACAAAAACATAATCTTATTAAGTCAATAATGACTTGTAACGTCTGTAAGAAATCGATGAATCTACAAAAGACACATACACGGGATGGATATCAGTGGTAAGAAAATTAACATAATTAATTAAAATATGTTTATAAACTCCTATACAAATGCTGAATGTGGTGATTTTAGGGTATGCCGCAGAAGGTCACATAGGAAATTTACAAAGAGCTGCAGAGCTGGATCCATATTCGAAAACAGCAGGACCACCTTTCAAAGCTGGATGACTTTTATTTACCGGTATGAATTACAGAAATGCACCTCACTGATTTTATAGAGAGCAGGTAATAATATATTTAAACAGTAACTACAGGAAATGTAAACGGACATTAATTTATGTGTTGTAAATCAGTCAGGTAAGTTAACCGAGTGAGTTCACTTCTTTGTGATAATGCTGTATTGTTGTAATACAGATTTTTAATCTAAGCAATTATTTATGAACTATTCACGCAATATAATACTTAATTCTCAATATATTGACTTAATTCTTATATTGCTACACCTTAATTGTTGTAAAATTACCTTTTTCACACAAATTTGACTTTATCCGCAAAATAGTAGATTTTATTCATCATATAGCTTCAACTTCATTATCATAATCATAGACTTGTTTAATTTTAAGTGATTAAAAACCCTGTCATATTGGCAGCTTGAATAATTTACCTTAGAGAAAATATGTTTCTGCAAAGTTAAAACAAACATCATTGTGATAATGCAATGACCAATGTGAATCGTTTTACATACAATCTATTTTCACTCTTGTTAACAGATATTGTCAAGGACTGAGATTACGACAGGTGGATATGATCCAGGATGGCATAGCCGGAAGCTCAGCAACACTGAGCAAAATGACAAAGAAGCTAAGAATGGTCTATAAAAGAGCTTTGAGAAAGTACAAGAGAAAGACAGGACAGTTTGTGGGGGGCAGGACAGAGTTTGTCATTATAGATGAAAGCAACTTCCGTCACAAAAGAAAGGTATTTATTTTTAAGGCTATAATATCATGGCTGTAGTGCAACTTTACTTTCAAATCAAATGTACAAAAATAAACTGTCTGTTGAAAGGGTAAAACAAAGCAAGGAGCAGTATGATTGGAGCAACATATTTTAGCACAAACATTTGGCCCAAAAATACAGAAACTCTTAAAGAGGACATCTGAAGAAATTTTCACTTTTTTAGATTTTTTTTTTTTGCACCTAGTTAGGTTTCTGACGTATCTGCCACCTCAGAAAAGCTGAAAAGAAAACACGCAGCCAGTGGGCTTTCTGAGTATGAAACTGTCATTCAGTGAGCTGTTTCAATCTGCAGCCAGTTTCTACATAGATAGCTAGCTATTTGAAGACATATACAGAGTCCAAGGCAGCAATTCACATGTCTTGTGTCGGCATGCCCCACGGAAGACAGGGGTGGGGGTGAGCAGTACCTCATTATCATTTAAAGAGAAATGCACCGAAACGGGTCACTGAACAGAGCTGTTTTTGACAAGGTAAAAAGGGAGTTTTTTTTACACGAGCATTGAGGAAGTTTAACTAAAGTATCTTACAGACATTTCATGAAGACCCTAAAGAATAGGCCTGTCATGATAACAACTTTTTGCAGATCTGTACGCATTTTGCATCCAGTATGAATGAAACAGACATTACATGTGTAAACAGACATTACATAGCACTAAATAATGGCCAATCTATAAAAATAATACTTCTCTCAAAATAAATTGAAGGTAGACATGTGATAATCCATGTTTTTCTACAGTGTACAACAATGTACTGGAGTTTTACTAAAGTTTTTTTTTTTAAATAGCATTTAAAATCGCTAAAAAAGACCATCAGAACCAAACTGAAAACTGTGGTAAAAAAACAGAGGTATTTATTGAACCTTGGGCTAACTGTATTGTTGCTTTCCTACTGTTTACTTTAAAATACTGTATAACAGGAATATCACAAACTGAGTGCAGACTCTGAGTACTAACCTATAAAAAATATTTAACATGAAGTCTAGCATTTTGCACATTGTGCAATTATGATTTTGACATTAGCCATCAAGGAGCTTCAAGTAATGCAGGAATAGACTATATGACCCCGGTATCACCCCATATGGTATGGTATCACCCCCATTTTTTGCTTGAGTAAAAGTTATGCTAGCTATTCTAGACAGTTATTTAATTGAATGATTAAAAGACAAAACAAAGATATAAAAGTAGTTGGGGGTTAACATGTTTTTCTCTTTAAAATAATGGTCCAGATCACTAGTAGTTCCTGCGGACTGACAAGGTAACGCTTGAGTAATTAGTCGGGGGTTAACATGTTTTTCACTTTAAAATAATAGTCCAGATCACTAGTAGTTCTTGCGGACTGACAAGGTAACGCTTGAGTAATTAGTCGGGGGTTAACATGTTTTCACTTTAAAATAATGGTCCAGATCACTAGTAGTTCCTGCGGACTGACAAGGTAAAGCTTGAGTAATTAGTCAGGGGATAACATGTTTTTCACTTTAAAATAATGGTCCAGATCACTAGTAGTTCCTGCGGACTGACAAGGTAAAGCTTGAGTAATTAGTCAGGGGATAACATGTTTTTCACTTTAAAATAATGGTCCAGATCACTAGTAGTTCCTGCGGACTGACAAGGTAACGCTTGAATAATTAGTCAGGGGTTAACATGGATTTCACAAGTAATTTACAATAAACTTATTTAACATTTTATATCTGACACATAGGCTACTGTACAGCCGTACATTTCTGTGAGGCACTAGTGATATTCTACCAGACATTGTAATCTGGAAGATGCTGTTTTGTGCTTAACACTATAAATGCAGTCAATGTTTTCATTAAGGATGCAAATATGTTTTGACAAGAGAACATCATTATTTATTGTCACATCCTAAAGAGAAGCCCTCCCCAGAATACTATCACTAAAGTTATAGGTATAGGAGTTGGAGACATTGAACTTAATGGAGCTCATAATAGTGAACTAATCCAATCATGAGCATCATTTCCTAATTATTTACATTTGTAAATTAATTATATTATTATTATTATTAATTATATGTTAAAGTTTAAAATATATCATATGGATAGGCTATATATATCTATATATCCATTCATACTTTGGTAGCCTATTGTGTGTGTGTGTTTGTGTGTGTGTGGGGGGGGGGGGGGTTCCACAAAGAAGCAAATTGTTCACTTTATAGACATTACTGTTGTGATTAGTAATTAATTGGTTATTCTTTATTAATTGGTCATAGTTCGCAAGTAGTTCTCAATGAGGATATTTTTCTTTAGTAATTATCAAATACCTAATAAGGAACTACCTATGTCCTAAATTAGCTATTACTTACTGCTTAGTTAATCTTGCTTCTATATTAGTTAATAGTATTAAGTTAAGTGTTAATGTAGTACTCCCTATTACTTCCTGCGTAGTTACTTGTTAACAACGGACCATTATTCTAAAGTGTTACCCAAATATTCATTAATATATAATATGGCTTGACCTGAAGAAGGACAGATGCAGGTAATTGCACATGTTGATCTCTGACTGTTTAGGTTTCTTTAGTGCAGATCTATGGAGCCGCTGTAAATAATCACAATGGTACACAAAGTCTTAAAGAAAAAAAACACTCTCTTCATTCTTATTAACTCATTTAACATTAAAAACACATGTATTTAGTGTAAAATGATTCTTTTAATGATGTCTTGATGCTTTCTAAATTCCTGAAATGTATTTGTTTTTTCCCCCTAAACTCTAAGCCTGGAGCCATATTGCATCCCTCTGCAGCAGTTTTGAGACCACATCAAAGAACAGACCACAGCCAATCTACATTGAGAGTTTGAAGAGCACAACATGACAATACATCATTGCGACGAAAATGGACAAAATGACCATTTCTGTGGATGAGGGCCTGACGTGCTGTGGACAAGATATTCTAGGTGTGAAACTTCTGTCCACCACAGATTAGTTCTGTCTTCACTTTCTCAGACATCTAATATTGAAACACCACATTCTCTTCCTTTTAAAACTGACATTCCTACTTACTGTGCTGCCTCTTTTGTGGCCCAAATGTATTCTTCATCAAATACAACTAGTGGATGTAACAAGAAGTATTACTTCACAATTAGCAGACACTTACAATTTTACAATATTTACAACACTGATTGTCATTGAGAACAATTTCAAAATATGTGCCTGAATGTTTGTCTGAACTAAAATGTTTATATTTATATGTATCAAAAAGTAAAAAAGACTTTCTTATGAGATTATGTTGATCTTATTTTATGAGAAATGTTATCCTCTGGTCTTGTTTCTGTTAACCGTAAGTGTAATTGATGTTGGCAACACTTTTTAATGAAAACTGTGGTTAATAGCTAGTGCATTACAAATGCTTTTGTATTATGAAGAAAAATTACAAACATACTATCAGTGGTGGAAAGAGTACTGAAAAAATATACTCAAGTAAAAGTACCATTACCTACCAAAAAATGTAGTGTGAGTAGAGTAAAAGTACTTGTCCAAAAAGCTACTTGAGTAAGAGTAAAAGAGTAGCCTATTTAAAAGTACTCATGAGTATTGAGTAGTGAGTACTGAGCTGTGGATTCTACCCCCTCATAATAAACGCTGTACACCACAATTTATACATTTTAAAAACGTTGTACATTCTGTAATTCACATTATCTTATTTGTCATAAAGAATGAAGAATATCTATCATTCAGCAGTTTTAATTTTGACTGCCAACTCTTTAAAATACATCAAAATAGCACGGAAACAGTATTTGTCACGAGCTGGGCTTGAACTCAGGTCTCTGGCGTGGTAGTTAGAGAGATCTACCACTACTCCACAGGAGTGGTAATGGTGACCATGATATGGGTTAAAATGAGAGACCGTTTCTCTCCAAAACGGAGCCAGTTTAAGCGTTTTGCATTAAGAAATAAGAATAACTAAACTTGAAAATTTATGTTACAATTTTAACAAATGCACATTGTTCTAGAAGGATGGCAAATTCATGCAATACATTTTATACATTTACTCGAATTGTTATGCTGATCATACAATATTTGACTCCTTAAAGTGATTTACAGTAGAATTTTGTTTTTACCTTTGTAGTGGCCGTTTTCTATCTTTATTAAAAGTGTCATCTTTTGTCAAAAAAATTTTAAATTATATTTTATAAGCTTTTACATTTTTTTTTAGATAAAACTATGGAATAAGAACAAGTACAATAAGAAGAATAAGTTACTAATCAAATGAAATAAGTATTACAATTTATTTGTACAGAGGTAGCACAGAAGAACACAAAAGTGGCTTGTTGGTGTACCTTCAGACATCTCACATTTATAATAAACGAAGCTCTCTACGCTGCACAATGAATCTTTTATTTACACCGTCTACGATTTTCTTATGAAGGGATTCATGAGATATGTCTGTGATACATTACTCAGCTCTGCAAAAACACATAGAAACCTTTGATGAAGATTTGGTCAGTCGCACTGGTGCTCCTAAATATTTTTTAGCAAATGCGACTGAAATGGTCGCACTGTAGAGCCGTTGTATAAAATGGATTAAAAAAAATACCTTTATTAACGCGCTGCAGTTTTATTACATCACGCGCTGGCACAGATGCAGTATATTAACGCCACAGGTCATCAATAAGGTGCAGATTCGGTCCTCAATTTGTGCTTCCAACACACTTTTTCACAGCGCGCATCACGCGCTCAAACTCATCAAAAGTCAACAAGTTCAACAAGCAACAACAACGACTTATTCAAGCAGAGGCGGACTTAACCATTAGGCAAAGGTAGGCGACCGCCTTGGGCCCCCAAAAGCCAAGGACCCCCTAAAATGCTTTTTATATGCGAGTTGCGCGTTCAGTGCGGACGCGCAAGTGGTTGCGCTGGTGTTTATTACGACAACCGTCTGTGTGTCCGCGTTGAACGTGCTTCTTAGCAAAAGTAGGGCGATGTAGAAAATGGGGACGGAATCCCGGAATCTATTCATAAAAACGGAATTTACTGTGTAACGCCGAATGTGACGGAATGAACGGCGCAGACGCGCGTTTCGTTTGCTATTGCACGCGCAACGCTCGCGGTTGTCGTCTGTAGTAGCTAAATAGTATTTTTGCCATTTAATATTCACATACACTAGTCCATATCGCGGTTTGATTGAAGTATACTGAATTGTATTTTATTTAGTCATTCAATATTAGACGAATTCCGTGACATTGCTCGTTACACAGTAAACTTGTGTAGCATTTAGAATGTACAAAAATTAAAGGGTTTGTTTAATTTTCATTGGAATAAAAGATAGATTCATGTTTTTGCCTTCATTTGATTACCAGAAAAATGAAAATACACAACACAATTTCTAAAAAAAAATAAGTAAATAAAATTAACATTTCATAGGGCCCTATTATTGTATACAAATTAATAAATTAAGTTGTTTTTATGAATCCAATTAATTAGATGTTTTTGATTAAACCATTAAAATTGAATACAGAAAAATTAAAATGGAAAGCACAGAATTTGGGCCCTAAGAATGTAATTTTTGTTAAACCTTTAATAGGCCTAAATTGCTGTCAAGGGATTTACAACATTAAAGAAATCATTTATTTATAACATGTACATGAAAAATCTAAAAGATTGGACACAACTATGGGACACGGTCGTGCAGCAGCGAGCAACAGTGAAAGAATCCTCAAGGTTGTAGATGTGTGAAATTGTATAGGGCCCCATTCCTGTATTTTGCCTGGGGCCCCCAAATCACTAAATCCGCCCCTGATTAAGAGACTTACATTTTAGACACCATATTTTCTGTTTTTGCTCTATTTCTCCAACAAAAATAATTCCAAACACAGCCACAGCGCTGTTTTGCGTCTCTGAGTAACAGGACGCTGTTTCGTTCCTGAATGAATCAACCGTTTAAAATGATTCAGTTCAATCGCAATGACTCCCTTAACAATGACTTGCTGCCACCTGCTGGCGGTTTTAATTTCCCATTTAAGGAACCTTTTCATTTTTTAAATAATTTCAAACATCAGTTTCAATGTTTTATGTTTAATATATCAAAACATTATTTATGCATTTGTAACTACAGATTAAAGTATTCCATGTCCCTCAGAGCTGCATTAAACTGTGTAAATGCATCTAAATGCCACTTCTAATGCAGCTAAAGATTTAAATACATTTTATTGATACTGATTTAATTTGCTTGGTAACAGCCCAAATGCAAGAATTTGACTCAAAAGATGGTACATACTTTTAGAAAAAATTAGAAAAGTTGGTTTAAAGGTAAAAATGCCCATACAACTTGTTGGAAATGGTTAATTTCTATCACTGCTGTGAACTGACCACGCAGAATATGAAGAATATGAAAAACTTTAGGAGTCAGCTGTCCACGGCAGTCCTGCAGCGCAACACCACAGCGCTGTTTTGCGTCTCTGAGTAACAGGACGCTGTTTCGTTCCTGAATGAATCAACCGTTTAAAATGATTCAGTTCAATCGCAATGACTCCCTTAACAATGACTTGCTGCCACCTGCTGGCGGTTTTAATTTCCCATTTAAGGAACCTTTTCATTTTTTAAATAATTTCAAACATCAGTTTCAATGTTTTATGTTTAATATATCAAAACATTATTTATGCATTTGTAACTACAGATTAAAGTATTCCATGTCCCTCAGAGCTGCATTAAACTGTGTAAATGCATCTAAATGCCACTTCTAATGCAGCTAAAGATTTAAATACATTTTATTGATACTGATTTAATTTGCTTGGTAACAGCCCAAATGCAAGAATTTGACTCAAAAGATGGTACATACTTTTAGAAAAAATTAGAAAAGTTGGTTTAAAGGTAAAAATGCCCATACAACTTGTTGGAAATGGTTAATTTCTATCACTGCTGTGAACTGACCACGCAGAATATGAAGAATGTAGAATATGAAGAATCGACGGTACACCTTCTTCAATATCGATAGAAAAAATGTTCGATGTAGTGCACGATATAGGCACGTACTATGAGTGAGGCAGACAGCACACACAAACACCAACACATGCTGAAATGAGTGCTGTGCCTGCCTGTGATGAGGCGATTGTGAATAAATAATGAATATTAGCCGAATTTAAAATAAACATTTGCATTGGAATGTTAGGTGTGCATCAGGGAGCGTCATCAGTGGCGCACGAGATGCGGTGATGATGTAAGTGACGTTGTTGCATTTTAATGTTTTGTTAGTCTAGCCGACGAGACGCGCCGCTGCTGCGTTATTCATTCAAAATATAAGCGAAATATAGAAGCTCAATGCGGAGAAGAACTTGAATGGGTTAAAACTGGAACCAAGCCATTCACACAGAACGCATATTCAGCGTATTTTTTAGACATATTTTTTATGACTACTGCACTCATGTCTCACACAAGAGATGTATAGAAAGCCATGCAAAGTTAAAACAGTTAAAACTTTTAGAAAACACGTCACGAATTTGTGGAGGTTTATTAATTATTTATTGATTGATTTTTTGAGTTAATTTAGATGTAATGCATGTTTTTATAGAGTTGCTTGCTAAATGCGCTGCATTATTCTGCTCATTGTACCCTCCTGTGGCCTCGGGAGACAATTAGACCTATACAATAAAGACCTATTTAATCTGCATAAAAAACATTAGAAATTAGATATTTGTTTTAATTTTTATTGTGTTTGATTGTTAAAACAAAAAATATTTGTTTTTTTGTCTCAATAAATTGTGTTAATTATAAATATTGCTTTTTGTTTTAAAAAAGGTTAAAAGAATTTTCAATAATTATTGATACCGAACGATATGAAACATTATATCGTTGATAAAATTTTTAGCTATATCGCCCAGCCCTAGAAGTATATAAAAAAATTCAGAAGTCAGCTGTCCACGGCAGTCCCTCAGCACACTCAGCAAAATATCATCTAATTATTGTTATCGATAAAATCCCAGAAAATTATCGAGATATCCTTTTTTTGTTAATATCGCACACCCCTAATTTGTTAATTGATATAATAATTTATTGATAATAACTGTTTAAATTAATATAATAATTAATGCTTTTGACTCATCCATTTTCTTTAGTGGTTAAAAGGCTGAAATGTAAAGTTTATCATAAAACTTATTTTTTTATATTGATAAAACTTGTTGTTTTTGTGAAAACTTGTATCTGAAGTGTAAATTATGCTTTTTACAGTAATTTTACAGTTTAATATGGTACTATAGACATTGCCCTACCCCGCTCATATGGTATTAATTTTATTTGTGCAAGTCTTAAAAAAGGTCTTAAAAAGTTTTAAATTTGAGCTTAAAAATCCTGCAGAAACCCTGGTCATAGATCACATGCTTTTCTCAAAATGAATCAAGCTCCAATACAGTGCTTCAATGTGAAATGGGTTGTTTTTTTGATACAAGCTTCGAAGCTTCGGTGTTGAACGTAACATCACTAAACATAGCGTGTCCATGGAAGTGAAGTGTGCTAGTTCAATGAAGTCACTAGGGCTGTGCAAATAATCAAATGCAATTTTCATGCGCATCTTGTCAGTAAAGCTGGTTCTGTGATTAGTAGGAAATCTCCAGCACATGCTTTCAGATGGAGCGGCATTTACTACACAGAGCTGTAGATCACTGACAAGCTACGCAAAATCGCGTTCATAATCAGCAATGAATCGCCTGCGATTTTGAACGCGATATTGCGTAGCTTGTCAGTGAACTACGGACTTAAATTCCGCTCCATCTGAAAACACATGCTGGAGATTTACTACTAATCACAGAACCGGCTTTACTGACGAGATGCACATGAAAATCGCATTTGATTATTTGCACAGCCCTAGAATTGACTTACATAATCCTCAATACTGCAATCGTGCTGTCGGAGGCACATGATTTGTGCAACTGGATTAATTTTTTGCTGGCCTGGAAACACATGTTGGATCGATGTTAAGCCTGGGACGCTCGATAAAGCCACTGGATCCGGGTATGGCTGAGTATTCTGTAACGTAGGAGGCGTGACGACGGAGTTGAGGATCCAAATGCAGCTTTATTTAAAAGAGTGGTCAAAACAGGCAGGGTCAAACTCCAGCAAACAGGTACAATCCAGGGCGAGACAAAAGAGTAATCCACAAAAGGGATTACAAGGGTCAGGGCAGGCAGCAAACAATCAGAAACCAGAAACAGTCCAGGGTCAAAAACAAGGCATGGCAAGGCAACAAAGAAGTAGGAAACACAGGAACTTGGGAACGCTACAGGCTAGACAATACTCAGCAGTGTGAGTGTGTGTATGTGCATCTTTCATAGTGTCACTGATGGAAAACAGGTGTGAGTGTGATAATGAGTTCCTAGGCAGCGGTTATGGGAAATGTAGTGCGGGGTAGAGTGGCAAGAGTCAGTGGTGGAGTGCCCTCTGGTGGAGTTAATGGGCACTCCAGCTGGAGATCGTGACAGGTCCCATATTGTCAAAACGGAAATTTCCTGGCTTTTTTCACGATTACTGAGCTCTAGGGGCTATTTAACTACCATATAAGTTTCAAAACAGTCAGTCCACAGTAAAATTCACACAGCCTGCTTAAAGTTCTAGCTATTTTTCATGAACCGTTGTGACTTCCGTAAAAAGTTGACGTCAGAACTACTCAGTCACTGCCTTCAGTCACCACCCCGAGCACCGCCCACCGTCCCACTCTCCTTTTGCCAGACCCCCAGACAACATCGCGTCCATGCTTTTGTTGAGCAAGGACAACACGGAAACATGTCGAAAAGGTTAACTTTAACCACGAAACCAGATCGGCCGACCTGTAACGTTACACATTATACTAACGATCGTCTCTGTCCAGTCTGCTAGTTTTATCGCATTTAACCACAGCGGTCGTCAGTTTTTTGCCTGGCAGTGGTAGCAGATATGCGATCACATTTCTAATTTGAGGCTGTATTACGTAGATTCTGGCACCCAACATCACAACAAGATGATATTTTAAGCTCCTTATGTAGCCGAACCAGCGCTGGTTTGAATGGGCCGTCTCCCGTTTCCCCATGTTTTTTTTTTGTTTTTTTATTGCAAGTATAAACACTTAACATTCAACAATTCCCATTTCCCCTTTGTTTTGCTGCCTCCAGCTAGCGCTGTGACGTCGCTGACCCTTGTTACTTGTGGTTGGCCTGGCCGTGCGTCACTCAGAAAACAACAGGCCAATCAGAAGAGAGGCTCATGAATATTAATTAGACAGACCAAAATCGACCTGTTCTGAGCAGAGCTCCTGAGAAAGGAGCTGTGAAAATATATTGAGATGGCTTTTGGTACTTATACCGCAAATATATATTCTTAAGGACATCAAAACCTCAAATAAAGCTCCAGAAAGGTGTACTATATGGGACCTTTAATGGATGTCATTGGAGGAGAGGCTTCACTACGCTGAATTAAACAGCTTTTTAGAGGAAACAGCTTATCATTTAATGAATCAACAGCCTATTAGCTAATCGTCAACATGTTTTACACTAAACAATAGTTTTGAATTTAACTATTTTTAGAGTTTACACCAAAAAAAATGCCATTTTATAAGAGAAGTCACTTTTTGCGACAGATGGGATTCAGTTTATGGCACTTCTCTGGTATCCGTTGACGTCATTGAAGTTGTCGCACAACTTCAATGACGTCAAGGCTGTAATGTGTTTGGTTAAGGCACACGTGATCCAAGTTGACTGTTATGCTTTCTCCAATAGTAAGTAATACAGACCCTCTCATCTCCCAATAGAAAGACAATCTCTGCACTATTCACACCAGAGCCATTGAGAAACGGATTTGCGACACTCCCATAGACTTCCATAGAAACTGAGGAATGTGGGAGTATTAAATGGTATCACAGAGCAGCCAATAGTTCCAGCATTGAAGCCCATTCATTTCAGTGTTATTCAAGCACACTCGCCAGAAAGTTTAAGAAATTACAGCAATTTTTGACATTTTAATGTATTAGCTGACCTCTCAGAAATCTGGCCAGTAGTGTTATTTTATGAAGCGCATTATAGTTAATTTTTATTGTTGAATAATAGACAGTTACTATAATTGCAGTTAGATAAAGTGAGAAACACCTTAACAGCGACCATAACCATAGTTCATGGTCGCTACAGCTAGTTGTCATATTTTTTAAGTTTTTAGTCTTCCTGCAATCATTATAGGAGGTTGAATGAGTTTCTATGAAGACTGCACATTCAAGGAATACAATAAAGAGTTTCGCTGAATGCAATTGGCTGCGTTTTTAAACATTATTTTTAACTTCTTTATTGGGTTAAATTCCTTATTTTCTGGCCTTTATTAATATTCACTTGAGTTGTATGCTTATGTGAATATCATAAAATAGGCTAACACTGGGATGTGAATAATTAACCTTTATAAATTTAACATTAATAAATAAAACTATACCTCTAAAAATGTAGTGTTTGATAATGTCTAAATATACATTCAAATGCAAAAGCTTAAATAAAAGTAAGCAATTATGACCGGCAATACTATTTTGAGCAACTAGACTAGAGCCATATGTATACATATATATATGCACTGTTGCACTGTTGATCTAGTGGTTAAACCATGGAATTACATTTGAACATTTTTTGTGTGTGTTCACGGTGTGTGTGTGTGTGTGTGTGTGTGCACTTTGGATGGGATAAATGCAGAGCACTAATTCCGAGTATGGGTCACCATACTTGGCCACATGTCACATCACACTTCACACCAAGAAAAGCATTTTTGCAGCATGAATGAATGAGGTATTTAAACATAATAACTTTAAAAAGCAGGAGGAGACCGAAATAAACTCTGGGTTTAACGACCTGGGGCCCATTTCAGAAAGGAGGTTAATGAGGGAAACGCTGGGTTTTCCGTTTCAGAATGGGAGGTATGTCAAACCCGAGAAAGCAGGGTAAGTCAAGCCCGTTTCTGAAAGGAAGGTAACTTATACTCAGAGTCAGTTACCAGCTGGCACATGACCGACCTTCAATGTTGAAATAGGGTTGAAATAAGGTCAGTTGTTGTTTTAACGTTGAAACAACGTTGATGCAATGTTTAATGCTGAACGGTTGAAAACCAGCTGGCACATGACCGACCTTCAATGTTGAAAATTTTTTAAAATAATGACAGTTGTTGTTTCAACGTTGATAAGTAAATATTCTTATTAGGAATAAAACTGCCTCATTTTTGAACTGTGCAGAGCTGTAGCTGAATAGTTAGGCCTACTATGCTGCTGAAATTTAATGTTGGCCATTATGGTGGTACTTAGAGGACCAAATATTTTCTGAAGTGGTACTTGGTATAAAAAGTTTGAGAACCACTGGTTTAAAGGGGTCATAGGATGCTACATGCACTTTTACAAGTTGTTTGAACTGAAATGTGTGTTGGCAGTGTGTGTACACAACTACCCTATAATGATAAAAATCCACCCAGTGTTTTTTTAAATCTGGTTAAATGTTTTCCCCTTTCTCAAATCAAGCCGATTACAGATGCCTGTCTGTGTGAAGTAACACAGACAGGCCCCTCCCACGATAGTTTGATTGACAGTAGCATTTCAGCACAGACTTGACTGGTGTCTTACCTTAGACCCGCCCTGAGTGAGCTGTCATCAGTCCACCATTGTTTCACCGCTGGAGCAGATGTAGACAAGAATGACTCCTAAGCGATTGAGGTGTTCTGTTGTTGGATTTAATAATGAACATAGCAGTCGTCAATTACTCCCGACTTCTGAACTCGCAGTGGATTACATTGTTTCTGAAGGGAATGCGCCCACGATCTACATAAGTGCGTCTATGTTCGCGCAAATCATTCATGATCCAGCCTCATCTACAGAAGAAGTGAGTATAATGTTTTGAAATGAATCTTTGCAAATCGCCTTTCCTAATAATGTGCTAATTAGCAAGTTTCACGATGAATGCGGCTGTCTCTCTGACAGCAGCTCGGAAGAGAGGGGCGGGCTCAGCATAGCTAATTAACATTTAAAGGAAAATGCTACAAAAATAGCTTGATCTGAAAAGAGCTGTTTTTGACAGGTTAAAAAAGGTATTTTTTACACTACCATTGAGAAATTTTAACCAAACTATGTTACAGACTTTTCATTAAGACCCTAAAGAATCATATCAACTTGTGGAAAATGGGCATCATATGACCCTTTTAAAGAAATGGTATAAATTGAAATTCTGCTTTTTAAGAACTTTTCATAAACAATTTCTTCTTTCCCCTTGTAGAGTCATCAAGGATCCAGCTTATTATTGGCAAATTGGTAAGGAATTTTTCATCTGCTACACTGCACTGTCACTTCTGGAAGAGATTCATTGACCTTTTGTGATAGGTTTTGATATTACTTGGTTTAATAAACATGTACTTAATTTGATTTAACTAGTTTTACTAAATACACTGTATAGTTAGGATTCTGATTAAAACATATTGTAAACTTTCATCTGAATACATTAAATTAGTGTTTAATGAATAGTGTTGTGCAGTTTGTTTCCAACCCCACTGTTATTGAACTGTAAAGTAAAAATATTGTATGTGATTTGTTTTGCATTCAGTTTTAAGTTAAAGATATTTCACAATATCAAAGTTAATATTTTATGAGGATTTATTTTTGGTGTTTTTATTTATACAGGACAGTACAGAAAGTGCACAAGTGGGAGAGAGTGGATGGGACGGCATCAGAAATGACCTAGAGCTGGGACACT
This sequence comes from Sinocyclocheilus grahami, assembly GCF_001515645.1. Taxonomy (NCBI): domain Eukaryota; kingdom Metazoa; phylum Chordata; class Actinopteri; order Cypriniformes; family Cyprinidae; genus Sinocyclocheilus; species Sinocyclocheilus grahami. The sequence goes on from NW_015507641.1 coordinate 51,726, forward strand.
TTCAAGGATCACCTGAAGCACAACCACGCTATATGCACAGCACTGTTGGTTCTAACATTTTAGGGTCCCCCTCGGTAGAAATCACGTTCTGCGTTCCCCGGGTAAAAAAAGACATGGTCCGGTGGGGTTCCCCTCATTAGAAATCGTGTTCCCCCCTCAGGGGGCCCTCTCTAACACCGGGCCCTTTGAATCGTCCTAACCCCCCCCCCGCCCCCCCCATACAGTATGTTTCCAAAATAAAACTGCTGTTTTACAATTTTGAGCATGTGGTAGTTTATTGAAGTTGATTGTAAAGCCATTGCTTCCAGTCATTTGATTTTTAACCTTTATAATGTACAGTGTTGATCTAAATGCAAACTAGGTTCTAATTGAACATACAGTTCACCCATGTTGAAAGGTATGACGGTGAAACAATGGTTCAACGTTGATTCAATTTGCAAAATCGACACCTAATTCAACGTTAATCCAACGTCTACAGGACAACCTTAATTCACTCATGCTGAAGGTAAAACTGTGAAAAAACGTTGTGATTTCAAAGGTGAAACAATGTCACAATATCCAGTGGTGGAAAGAGTACTAAGAAATTGTACTTAAGTAAAAGTATTGCTACTTAAGGAATAATGTACTTGAGTACAAGTACAAGTACTGAAAAATAATATGACTCAAGAAAGAGTAAAAAAATAGTTTGCTGAAAAACTACTCAAGTTACTGCGTTACAAAGTACTTTAGTATTATTTTTCTATTTTTACCCAAAATGAGACGATGTGAGCATTATGGAGCAGGGTTAACCCTAACCCTAACACTCATGTACTTTAATGTCTGTTTCACAAGTGAGACCCAGGAAATCCCTTATATGGACAAATGCATCAGATATCACTACAGCTGAATAACATGCAGATAGAGATGCTTTGACTGATGAAACGTGGAAGACAATAAACACCCAATTGCAATGCAATGCTAGATTTTTATAAAAAATATTTTCTGTCTCATTCTGTCATAAGAAGCAACCTGGAACCACAGAAGCTAACAGTTTCAAACACAACTGATGTTATATAGGTCGAGTTTTTTTGAAGCAAAACATGATATTAGTCTCATAAATTGTCATGTTTGACGCTATGTTAAGCAAACATACTACCTATCCCTGTTGCCAGGAGCAATTTTTTTATAACTAATTTTGAAAAGTACATTCACGTATAAGATTATGTAGCGTCTGGACCACTCAAACACACAATATATATTTTGTTAGCTAGATTTAACAAATACTCTGTAACACCCCAGGAAGCCGAACAGGCCCCTGGTTCCATGGCAACCCTGACACCCGACACATTTACGACCGTAGGGTTTTTATTATTTATTATTAGCTCTAAAAAGGGAAATATTTA
>NW_015507642.1:0-4606 GCF_001515645.1 Sinocyclocheilus grahami
TTCCCTTTGAGCTAAATTATTGACCTGTTTCCCTTACAGTAGTTATTCAGTTTTTTACTCTCACTTGAATCATATTATTTGTCTTGTACTCAAGTAAATTATTCCTTAAGAAGCAATACTTTTACTTAAGTACAATTTTTAGTACTCTTTCCAACACTGCTTTTAACAGTTGACTGTGTCATGTAAAAAAACTTTGAATAAATATATTTATTAAGGTAAAAAGGATTTTTAAACAAGTATTATGATTATAATTCATGTAGCGAATCAGCTCATGGGGAAATATGAATAATTAACCATAACTAGTTATAATTAACTATTCATATTTTAGATCCACTGTAGATATTTAGCTGACCACTCAGGGTCAACTGTCTTGTCAATTCTAAGACGTTAATTTCCTGGTTAAGGGAAATAACTTTCTTACTGTACAATTCTATAAGCTTGTAACGTAAATCTGCATGATTATTGACTCCGGTTATGAGTAAACAATGAACACGTCAAGTGTGATACAAGTAAGGTTTTATTAACTACATAAACACTTAAACTAGTCTAACATACTACATAAACACATTAAGCCGGTCTAACATACACATACACACACACACACACACACACACAGTTGGTATAGGAAAGGGTTAAAGTTTAACTCAGCATAGAAAGAGGCATAAAGAATGGATTTTATGGAACACTTTGCATGTATATTCAACAGATCAAAGCCTTCAGGGATACGTCAAACACACCTTGTAGAAAGGTGTAACTGATACTTAATGCATCAATTAAATCGACTAAGTTTGATACTCGCACGTCTGTATGAACAAAGATTCCTGATGCGATCTTACGGCCCCAAGATCTTGCTGAAGTTGGTTGATGAGAAAGAACCAGTTTCAGTCAGAGTCACTTGATGAATGGAAAGGACTAGGCCGAAGAAAAGGCCTGGCACAGATGCTTTGGTATCCTGAAGCGTTTCTCACATCTTCATCTTTGCTTCTGACCGAACCACCGACTGGGGCGGGTCACATGGAGTGTGGCCTTTTAAAGCCTGCAGAGATTCACGCCTCTCAAGATGGGCTTGCCCAATGGGGAAGTCCGGAATCTCAAGTGGGAGTTCTGCGTTTTTATGGCCCTTTGTCTCTAAGCATGGTATTTTGCATATGTAATTCACTTGGGTGTTGATGCAGAAATTAGTAATGATTCTTAGAACATCCATATGTTGCAGAGGTATCAGCATGTAATATGCACTCTCAGTTAGATCATCCGAAGACGAATTCATAGATACTAGACATGGTACTTATATGAATGAGTGGTTTATCGTAAGCATGAATAAAAATAGTCTATAATACAACAGATTAAATACAAAACAGCAATAATACACACAATGGCCTGAAGAAAATGTGTGTTCATTCAAAGAAAAGGTTTTCCTATGAATTAATTAGTAGAAAAGTCAATTTCTACGGTGCGTTTGTCCTGGGGACACAGAATGGGTTATCCTACTCACATTCCTGGAGGCGTAATAAAACCAGTGATATCATGATTAGTTGTCATGGTGACCAGAGGGCCTGGTGTTCAGCAGACATCCTGGCATCCAGTATATTGAGTGAGGGGACTGTGACGACTTGTTAATCTAATGAATAATTGATTTGTTAAATCAAATAAAAATTAGTGTGTCAGATTGGTCGAGACGCTACACAGCTGATAACAACATCACAATAATCCACAAGTAATCCACACCAGTCCAGTCCATCAGTTAACATCTGGAGAAGACAAAAGCTTCCTCCAGTGAAAAGTCTGAATCAGGAGAGAAATCTGCACAGCGGTCGTTCAGCTTTAGTACTGTGCATACTGTAAAGAGCAATGATGTGTTAAGTGACACCAACCTGTAGTAAAACAGTAATGATGTGCAAGTTCTGGACTGAACGGACAGATACGATGTATTTGTAGGCACGGGAATGTAGCGTCTGGAACACTCCAACACACAATATATATTTTGTTAGCTAGATTTCACAAATACTTTGTAACACCCCAGGACGCCGAACAAGACCCTGGTTTCATGGTAACCCGATACATTTACAACCTTGTGGAATGCGAGCCGGCTCTCATTCTGCTTTCTCCAGAAACAAGGGGTACAAATGCACAGGAGAAATGGACTGTTCTACTAATTAATTCATAGGAAAACCTTCTTTGAATGAACACCCATTTTCTTCAGGCCATTGTGTATATTATTGCTGTGTTGTATTTAATCTGTTGTATTATAGACTATTTTTATCCGTGCTTACGATAAACCACACATTCATATAAGTAACTATTTCATGTCTAGTATCTATGAATTCGCCTTCCTATGATCGAAACAAGTGTGTATATTATATGCTGATACCTATGCAACATATTGATGTTCTAAGAAGCGGTACTAATTTGTGCCTCAACACTCCAGCGAATTACATATGCAAAATACCATGCTTACAGACAAAGACTCATAAAAATCCTCAGTATTTCCAACCTCCCGCTTGGGATTTCAGCCTTCCTCATTGGACGAACCCATCTTGAGAGGCGTGAATCTCTGCAGGCTTTAAAAGGCCACACTCCATGTGACCCGCCCCTGTTCGGTGGTTCAGTGAGATGCTAAGATGAAGATGTGAGAAACGCTCCAGGATACCAAAGCTCGTGCCAGGCTCCGGCCTAGTCCTTTTCATTCATCAAGTGATTCTGACTCAAACTAGCTCTTTCTCATCAACCAACTTCAGCAAGATCTTGGGGCCTTAAGATTGCATCAGGAATCTTTTTCAGACATACGCAAGTATCAAACTTAGTCGATTTAATTGATGCATTAAGTATCAGTTACACCTTTTTACAAGGTTTGTTGAACTAAGAATCTGACGTTTTCCCTCAGGTTTTAGATCTGCTGAATATGCAAAAATGGTTCCATAAATGTCATTCCTTATGTCTCTTTCTTTAGTGCTAAACTTTAACCCTTTCCTATACCAACTGTATGTGTGTGTGTGTGTATGTGTATGTTAGACCGGCTTAATGTGTTTATGTAGTATGTTAGACTAGTTTAAGTGTTTATGTAGTTAATAAAACCTTACTTGTATCACACTTGACGTGTTCATTGTTTACTCATAACCGGAGTCAATAATCATGCAGATTTACGTTACAAACTTATAGAATTGTACAGTAAGAAAGTTATTTCCTTTAACCAGGAAATTAACATTCTTAGAATTGACAAGACGGTTGACCCTGAGTGGTCAGCTAAATATCTACAGTGGATCTAAAATATGAATAGTTAATTATAACTAGTTATGGTTAATTATTCATATTTCCCCATGAGCTAAATTCGCTACAGATTGGTGGAGAAAATGCGGGCATGATAAAACGAAAGTTATGAGTTTAAACACTGGCAACTTAAAAAGTGTGTGCTTGATAGCCCAGGTTAAAATAGGACGTGACTTCAGATGCCCGGTGGTGTCCCTATTTGCTGGCTTGTTGAGATGCAGATAAAGTGGGGGTTTGAATTGGTACCGCTATTATAATTGGTAGAGTCTTTATGTATTTCATGCTTAATGGCATCGGTGTAAGGTTAATCTGATTTTAGCAAAGAAACCCTAATTTCAGTATTAAAGCATAAATCTGTCCTGACAAAGCGTAAGTCTGAATCTCAGCTCAGCGGCATGTCCAAACTGTACCATAATGTAATATGCTTTAGTGAAGAAATCACAAAATTGCAGTATTGTTTAAATTGTTTCTTTGAAGAAGAAATCTCAGTACAGTTATATCAAGGTAGATGTGAGCGCTGCTCCCCTTTCTACAGCATAAAGGCCTTATAGTTTATAATTAGATTGAAGCAATTCATCTACACTTTGACTGCATATATATAAGCCGAGCAACCTGGTGGTCATTACTGTGTTTCACTCACTGAGTGAAATTAAAGGTGTAATACTGTACTTTAGTACTCATATGTGAGGCAAACATAACTACATATATGTTTAAACCGGTTTTAACTTTGGAGCCGGAAGGTACCGCATTGCCACGCCCACCTCGGGACTCGGCCCTGGAGCCAGTGTTGCAGCGGTCTCATATGGAGCAGCCCCAGCAGCGTGACTGCCGCCGCAGCTGCCATATGCCCCAGGAGCCTCTGAAACTGTTTCAGTGGGACCGCCATCCTGCTCTTGAATGTATTCAAGTAGTTCAACACCAACTGAGCACGTTCCTGCATGAGGCGTGCTGTCTGTTTGACCGAGTCCAACTCCATACCGAGAAAAGAGATCCTCTGCGTCGGGGAGAGTTTGCTCTTTTCCCAGTTGACCCGAAGGCCCAACAGGCTGAGGTGTGAAAGCACCAAGTCCCTGTGCTCGCACAACTGATCCTGAGCGAGTATGAGCTAATCGTCGAGGTAGTTGAGAATGAGAATGCCCTGTTCTCTCATGGTCAATCACTGCGAAACAATCTTGGGGACGGATACACCTGAAGATGCATTTCTGCGTGAGCATCTTGAACGGGAGCCTGTGAAGAGCCCGGTTCATGATGGGCAGGTCCAAGATAGGTCTCAACCCACCGCCTTTCTTGGGTACAATGAAATAAGGGCTGTAAAACCCCGACCTCATATCGGCTGGAGGAA
>NW_015507642.1:5378-5693 GCF_001515645.1 Sinocyclocheilus grahami
GGGTTTGATGGCCTCAGTCTGCTTTTGGGCAGCGGAGAACTGCTGGGCGAAGTTTTCCATTGTGTCGCCGAACAGGCCGTTTAGGAAATGTGCCTTGTCCGCCTCGCGCATGTCGGCCAGACACAGCCAGAGATGGCGCTCCTGGACCACCATAGTGGACATCGCGCGACCCGTAACCTTCGTCGCTCGTAGCGCGAGGTCCGTCACGGTGCGGAGCTCCGTGAGAACTTCCGGGTCATGACCACCCTCGTGCAAGTTCCTCAGTGCCTTGGCCTGGTGTACTTGCAGCAACGCCGAAGCGTGTAAGGGGGATGC
>NW_015507642.1:5754-11288 GCF_001515645.1 Sinocyclocheilus grahami
GGAGGGGAGCAACGGTTTGCCCCGCCAAGTGGTAGCGGCATTTGGACACAATTGCATCGCAACAGACCGCTCCACCTGGGGAACTCCCGTATACCCTCTCACTGGACCCCCATCAAGGGTGGTGAGGGAGGATGAGCTACCGGGGCGGTTTCTGGCAGTAAAAGGTGCCGTCCATGACCCAGTGATCTCATCATGCACCTCCGGGAAGAAAGGCACTGGGGTGGGGCCCTGAGAACCAGCACGGGCCACCCCGAGAAACCAATCGTCCAACCTTGAGGGTTCGGGACGCGGTGGAAGATTCCACTCGAGCCCGACTCTCTCGGCAGCCCGGGAAAGCATAGCCATCATTTCTGGGTCCGTATCCGGCACCGCTGGCTGCCCAGAGGGCAGCAACGCTGACGGATCTTCATCCCCAGAAAAGTCTGGCTCACCCTCCGATGCTGCGACCGACATCCGATCGTTGGGGTGAGCCTCGGAAGAAACAGGTGGTATCCCCCGGGAGGATCCAGCATGCTCTCTTGAGGGCTCCGCTGGCTTCGAAGTGCCGGCTGGTTCGGGCATCCCCTTCCTTGTAGGAGGGGAGTTCCTCACCGTGACCGTGAGACCAGTCCGCCCACTGCCAGAAAAAGGGTACCCCCGGCTGCCACCAGAGGGAACCCCTGATCTAGGCAGCAGCACGGGCACTTCGCCCCCTTGCAGGTAACGGAGTCTGGTCCGCAACTCTGAGATGGTCATGCCCCCGCAATGGGAGCATGAGTCATCCACGAAAGCCGCCTCAGCGTGCTTCACGCACAGGCACGAGAGGCAGCGATCGTGACCATCACCCGGCGCCAGGTAACGACCACACCCAGAAGCACACGGGTGGTAAGACATCTTTAAAAAGATGCGTCTTCAAAAACAAATTTTCCACCCGTGAAGCTCTTTTAGAATGGAAAATGCTCTTTTAGTGTGCTGAAGCGCACAGGGGAGATGGCCGTCTGCAACACACACAGGGGTAGTGCAGCCTGCTGTGTGCAACCCACTCGACATGGGAAAACCACCACCGCTGAAGCGCCGTCCACCAGCACGAGAGCCCACAAAGAGCGTGCTTGACTTGTAGTCTTTACTCTCTACTCGTAGAAGGTCAGGAGCAGAACGATAGAACCGCTCGGCTCCGAAGCGAAAAGCTGAATATGCGCTGCATCTGCTGCCTACTTATACTCACGCTGTGATCAGCAGCAGCTGGATGCAATAATCGCATGCCAATGTGCATTGGCTCGTTTAGTTTACACTCGAAGTGGATTGGTCTCTCTAAGCGAGATCCCAATTTCGTCGGGTCATCCGACGTGACGTTGAGAGTGACCGACTGAAAGGGAACTGATATTTTAAGAGACCTACTAAACTTGACACAAAGTTATAATTTCTTTTTTCTTTTTTTTCCAATTTGGTTAGTATATATACATTACTGCTCTTTAAAAAAATAAAATAAAATTAATGCTTTTACTCGGCAAGGATGCATTAAACTTATCAAAAGTGACAGTAATGTAATTTACTATATAATATTTCAAAATATTTCTATTAAAAATAAATGCTGTTCTTTTCTTTCTATTAATCAAAGAAAAATTACATTTTAAAATATATTACAATAGAAAACTTATTTTAATTTGTAATTTTATTTCACAATATAATGTTTCTACTGTATTTTTGATCAAATAAATGCAGCCTTGGTGAGCATGAGACAAAAAAAACCTTTTTGAATGTTAATATATTCTAAGAACTAATAATAATAATAATAATAAGGGGGCGGGGGGTAATTTTAATTCATTAATTAAAAACATAATTGAAGAGGAGTATTCAGGTTATTGTATGTATGAATTGCATTTTGAATAAATTACCAGATTCAAAAAAAGAGAGAGAGAGTCATGTCATACCCACATTGATACAAACATAAAGTGAATGGCATTTTGCTTCTGGAATCCAAATACAATCTAACCACAGCGCAGAATAGGCTAATAAAAATAAACAAGTCTAAGAGTCTCCACCGAGGGCGGATTCAGGACAACAGGGGTTCAGGTTAACAAACCCACAGCAGCTGCTGATTTGACAGCTCTGATTGATAAATCAGAGAGTTGTCATTTACTCTGATGCCATCATGAAGGGCAAAAGTCATCAGAACATAATAACCAGGTTGATGTTAGCGTAGAGAAATGAATTCCTTTCTACAATTAATCACGGACTGGTGGAACAACATTAGCTCATTGGCGGTCCCCAGTGGCCAGTTTACCTCTATCTGTCACACACCGCAGAATAGGCTAATAAAAATAAAATGACAAGTCTAAGAGTCTCCACCGAGGGCGGATTCAGGACAACAGGGGTTCAGGTTAACAAACCCACAGCAGCTGCTGATTTGACAGCTCTGATTGATAAATCAGAGAGTTGTCATTTACTCTGATGCCATCATGAAGGGCAAAAGTCATCAGAACATAATAACCAGGTTGATGTTAGCGTAGAGAAATGAATTCCTTTCTACAATTAATCACGGACTGGTGGAACAACATTAGCTCATTGGCGGTCCCCAGTGGCCAGTTTACCTCTATCTGTCACACACCACAAAACACTGAACAACTGTTCTCTCCTTCCTGACCGCTCTCACTCTCAGACACAGTCCACTTGGCATGAACAAGGCCAAAGTACCTTACACGCCATTACCGCTGATAAATTTGTCTCTCAGAAGTTGCTGGTGATATGAAGGGAGAGCGCTTTCTGCCATGTACTAGTATGTCATCCATCAGTTTCTCTCAAACTCTGTACATTTTGTGCTTGAGTAGGTTTATGAAGCGAACGGTGTAGCAAACATGCCTGTCACGAGCTGCTCTGTGGGACAGTTGGGCAAACAGATGGCTTTTGTGTACGAGATAAATTACGTTATGTGCTCTAATATGACAACATCACATCAAACGAATGTCAGTGACATCTGAGAGTTGGGTTTACAAAGCTGATGAAATTAAAATTTGAGTTGCGTCTGATTATATCAGGATGCCCTGAAGAAAAAAGCTACAGCCTTTTTAAGCTGGTTTAATTCTCATATAACCAGTAAAACAGGTTGATTACCAGCAAAAGTAATTTCATTCTGGTCAAACACATCTCCCTGCAGCAATAACCAACTTGTGTCAGTAACAGACAAGCATTGGCCAACTACAGTGGAAAAGATTCATCCCCATTTAAAATAATCACATTTTGTTGCTTTGCTGCCTGAAATTAGTTTTTGTTTTATCCAGCTGTATTTACTCAGTGCAACTGAGTACACCAACCAATAACACCAACATGTCAGAATAATAATAATAATAATAAAAAAAACAAAAAAACAAACAGAATCACTGCGCTGGAAAAAAGATCTTTCCAAAAATTACTTGTAAACTCAATCAGGTGTAGCTAATCACCTTCTTAATGGAACACAAAGCCATTTGATTTTCAACTGTGATCAGCTGTGGTCATTTTGATTCCCTCAGCATGCAAAGAGCTTTCCTGGAGCATTTCAGTCCTTGGTAGTACAACTGAAGCAAACAATCAACTATGGGTGGCAAGGCACTGTCAAAAGATCTCCGGGATAAAGTTGTGGACAGGCACAAGTCAGGAGATGAATGCAAAAAAAATTCAAAGGATTTATCAATGGCTAGAAGCACAGTGAAGACTATTATAAAGAAGTGGAAGATATTTGGTACAACACAGACCCTCCCTGGATCAGGATGTCACTCCAAACTGGATGAAAGAGCCAGGAGGAAACTGATCAGAGAGGCGACCAAGAGGCCTACAGCAACTCTGAAGCAGTTGATGGAACTTATGACAAAGAGTGGTCATTGTGTGCATGTGACAACAATATCACAAATTATCCACAAATGTGGCTTGTATGGGAGGGTTGCAAGAAAAAAGCCACTTCTCAAGAAAGGCCATATGCAATCACGAATGAGCTTTGCCAAAACGCACCTTGAAAATTCTGAGGCAGATGAAACTAAAATTAAATGATTTGGCCTCAACACCAAATGATATGTCTGGTGGAAATCCAATACAGCTCACCATCCAAATAACAGCATTCCTCCAGTAAAGCATGGAGGTGGTAATATCCTGTTATGGGGTGTTTCTCTGCAGCAGGGACTGGAGCACTTGTCAGGATACAAGGAAAAATGGATGGGACAAAATAAAAAGGTGGAAGAAGGTTTACCTTCCAACATGACAATGACCCAAACCACACAGCAAACCTGAGCACACAGTGGTTGAAGGAGAAAAGGGAGAATGTTCTTGCATGGCATAGTCAGAGCCCAGACTGAAACCCCATTGAAAATCTGTGGAATGACTTGAAGACTGCAGTCCACAAACACTCACCATCAGATTTGATTGAACTTGAGCAGTTCTGCTAAGAAGAGTGGGCAAATATTGCAAAGTCTAGATGTGCATAGATGGTAGAGACAAATCCCAACAGACTAAAGGCTGTAATTAAAGTAAAAGGAGGTTCAACATAATACTCAATATGATCTCTAAATTTAAATGTACTGTATTAGCAACACTTTAAAGTTTGAAAATACACATTCATTTCGAACAATTTCTCAGAAAACAAGACTTATGTTAAATTTGCATCTCAAGTAAATGTATCTTGCTTTCAGGATATTTAGGTACTCATATTGGAAAACAAAACAAAAATACCAAAATACAGATTCTCCTTTTTTAAGTATTTATTTATTAATTTTTTTGGCAAGTTTTTTTTTTAAAATCATATAGTAAATAAAAAGAAAACAGATAGAATAGAGTAAGCTAGTGTTAGAGGCCTTTTTTGCTTTTGTTAATCAGAAGTCAGAAAGTCAGAATTATAATTGTATAATAAACAAAAAGAAAACAAATAGAATGCAAAAAGATTAGAGAAGCAAGTGTTAGTTTTTTTCTTTTTTTTTTAAAGAAAACAAGCAGTTAGTAAATAAATAGAGTGCAAGTCTAAAATGGGCACGTTTAAAAAAAAAAAATAAAGAATAGAATTAGAATAGAGAGTGCTAGAGTTAGAGGGTAAAATAAAGATGGAAGAGATGTTTTTTTAGCCGATTCTTGAAGATGGCTAAGGATTCAGCTGCTCGGACTGAGTTGGGCAGGTCATTCCACCAGGAGGGAACATTTAATTTAAAAGTCAGAGAAAGTGATTTTGTACCTCTTTGGGATGGCACAATAAAGCGCCGTTCCCTTACAGAACGCAAGCTTCTAGAGGGCACATAAGTCTGAAGTAATAAATTTAAGTAAAGGGGTGCAGAGCCAGTGGTGGTTTTGTAGGCAAACATTAATGCCTTGAATTTTATGCGAGCAGCTATTGGTACACTCTTAAAAATAAAGGTGCTTCAAAAGGTTCTTCAAGCGATGCCATAGAAGAACCATTTTTGGTTCCACAAAGAACCATCTCTTTCTTACCTTTTTATAATCTGAAGAACTTTCTTTCGCCACAAAGAATCTTTTGTCAAACAGAAAGGTTCTTCAGATGTTAAATGTTCTTTATGGAACCATTTAGACAAAAAGGTTCT
>NW_015507642.1:11521-48976 GCF_001515645.1 Sinocyclocheilus grahami
AATACTTACGTATTTTCAGCCTCTAAACGTACAAATACTTACGTATTTTCAGCCTCTAAACGTACAAATACTTACGTATTTTCAGCATTTTAACATACAAAACTGATGTATTGACGACACCTAAAAATGAATCCTTATGAATATTGAAATTGCGGCATTAATTTGATTAGTTTTTAGTTGTCATATGAATTAACTTGTTTTCAATTGCATGATTAAATTTTTTTCTTATGAAATTATAACATTTCGTTTTGTTGTGATTTCTCCTGCCAGCTCATTTCCAAGAATATGCCTACATAATGTTAAACAAGACTTCACTTTAAACCTTAAAATAAATAACATTTCTGCAATCGTTTAACCTTTACTTGTTATGTAATGTTTACTGATTGCCATGGGCCACAAAAGGCGTTTTCTCCGACATGCTGACTGACAATAAAACTATAAAATACACCAAAAACGGACATAATTGCGAAATGAAACAATTTTATTAGTGCGCTGTAATCCAAATCTTCCGAATCCATACGACTGCGAGGAAGAGACCCAAATCCAAGCCTTTATTTGGCGATTTGCTTGCTTCTCAATCTTGAGCAGCGAGTCCAGTGACCGTGAGCAGCAAAGCCCGCGCTGACTGACGCGCTCTTTACAAATTCAAATGTTGCCGCTTCAAACGACGGCAGGATAATCGAACGCTCATTGGCTCTCGCCTGCATTCGTCACAGATTGCGACATGCCGTGTTTCTGGTGAGGTGTGTTTGAATGATGCGCCGCGCGTTCCTTCACGAGTTCATTGAGTGGATCGGGAAAATTATCTGGATAATATTTTCAGCAATTAACAACATAAATTCTGCTCTGGATCACACAAACCTACTGTATTCCGCCAGAGAGGACTGCGGGTGCAACGCATCGTCATTTGTATTACTTTTAGTGCTGCTTTTGACATTTTTGCAATAAATAAATGATTGTAACGTTAATTGCATTTATCTGTCTGTCATGTTTTTCTTATACTGTACAGAAATGTTTAGGCTTATAGGTAGGAGTGGAATTAGTGACTATAAATATATTTTAATGCTATATTGTTACTAAAAGTTTTATTTTCCTGCGTATTTCGGTTTTATATCCTTTATATTTCGCTATAAAATGGGTAAGTTAAGGGGTCTAAAAATCTAAATTGCATATTAATAAAATGATAAAAATGCATATTCACTATAAAATGGGTAGGTTTAGGTTAAGGGGTATAAAAATCGAAATCTCTTATTGATAAAATGATATCAATGAAATTCATGATTTCGATAAAATTATATCAATGAAAAATGAAATTATATAAAAGATACGTAAATATTTGTACGTTTTTTAGCTAAAAATACATAACGTAAATATTTGTACGTTTTAAACGTTGAAATACATCTAAATTGTACGTTTTAGCATGACTAAAAACGTACAAACGTGTACGTTTTGTGCTTGTAAATGTTACGTATTAATAACTACGTATAAACATGAGACCAGGCCGGCCTAACTGGATGGTGAAATTGTGATGAAACGATGGGTTTGATGGAACCACAAGTAGGTCTGTCTTGGCAAGGTTGAGCTGAAGGTGATGTTCCTTCATCCAGCAAGAAATGTCTGTTAGACAAGCTGAGATGCGAGCAGCTATCATCGGATCATCAGGATGGAATGAGAGGTAGAGTTGAGTGTCATTAGCATAGCAGTGATATGAAAATCCATGTTTCTGAATGACAGAACCTAGTGATGCCATGTAGACAGAGAAGAGAAGTGGTCCAAGAACTGAGCCCTGAGGCACCCCAGTAGTTAGATGTTGTGACTTGGACACCTCACCTCTCCAAGGTATCTTGAAGGACCTATCTGAGAGATAAGACTCAAACCACTGGAGTGTGGTTCCCGAGATGTCCTTTGCCAATAGGGTTGACAGGAGGATATGGTGGTTAACCATGCCAAAAAGCAGCGGACAGATCCAGCAAAATAAGTACTGAAGATTTGGAATCCGCTCTTGCCAGTCTTAGGGCTTCAACAACTGAGAGCAATGCAGTCTCGGTTGAATGTCCACTTTTGAAACCAGACTGGTTGCTGTCGAGGAGGTTGTTCTGTGTGAGAAAGGCAGAGACTTGGTTGAACACAGCTCATTCAAGTGTTTTTGCAATGAAAGGAAGAAGGGGAACCAGTCTGTAGTTCTCTAAAAGAGATGGGTTAAGGGTGGGATTCTTAAATAATGGGGTTATACGAGCCTGTCTAAATGCTGAGGGAAAAAACACCAGTGTGAAGGGATGTGTTAATGATGTGAGTGAGTGCAGGTACAACTGCAGGAGAAATGGCTTGAAGAAGATGAGATGGAATAGGATCAAGCGGACAAGTAGTAGGATGATTAGAAAGGATGAGTTTGGAGACTTCTGCCTCAGAGAGTGAAGAGAAGGATGTGAACGAGTGTATGTTTGCTGGTAAGATGTGCTTGACAGATTGTGGTGTGGAAAATTGTGCACTGATGGTTTTCATTTTATTAATGATGAACGTGGCAAAGTCGTCAACTGAGTTGATGAAGGAGGCGGAGGTGGAGGACAAAGGAGGGAGGAAAATGTTTTAAAGAGCATGCGAGAGTTAGACGAATTGTTAATTTTGTTATGATAGTATGTCCTTTTAGCAGTGGAGACATTAGCAGAGTGATCAGACTGATACACATTAAGTTCAGTAGTATTTTTTGATTTGCTCCACACCCTTTCAGCAGCCCTGAGCTTAGAACGATGCTCGTGGAGAACATCATACAGCCAAGGGGCAGAAGGAGTGGTACGGCCTGGCCTGGAAGACAAGGGGCAGACAGTGTCTAAACAAGATGTAAGAGTGGAGCAGAAAGTATCAGTAGCAATGTTAACATACAGAGATGCTAACTATTTAGGAGGAGGAAGCGATGATGCAACCATAGCAGATAGCCGGGAGGGTGAGAGTGAGCGTAGGTTACGTCGAAAGGTGACATGTGGAGGGGTGTGTGTTGGTTAAGAGTGAGAAGAGAGTGATACGAGGTGTGCAGTGGAGTAACCAGTACATGATCAGTGGAGCAGTGTCATGTGTAAATAAGGTCCAGTTGGTTGCCTGATTTGTGAGTAGCAGTAGTTAACTCTCTCGCTTGAGATCAAAAGAGGCAAGCAGAGTGTGGAAGTCTGCAGCCTGAGGTTTATCTAGGTGGATGTTGAAGTCTCCAAGCATAACTAGGGGAGTACCGTCCTCAGGAAAGGTTGAGAGCAGCACATCTAATTCATCCAAGAAGTTACCTTGTGGTCCTGGGGGTCGATAAACAACTACAAAATGGATTTTAAAAGGGTGGGTAATAGTGACTGGATGGGATTCAAAGGAGCTGCTAATACCCAGAGAAGGTAAAGGAATACATTTCCAATCATTAGAGATAAGCAGACCAGTACCTCCACCTCTTCCAGATAGACGGGCAGTGTGGGAAAATTAGAAATTATTGGAGAGTGCTGCAGGAGTAGCAGTGTCCTCTGGTTTGATCCAGGTCTCTGTCAGGGCCATGAGGTTTAGTCTTGAATGACTAGAAATAGATGTAATGAAATCTGCTTTGTTTACTGCAGACTGACAATTCCAGAGACCAATAGAAAAAGAAAGTAGTGTATTAGCAGACATAGGCAAAGAGCACATATTGTTAGGATTGCTCTGCCTACTGTGTGTGATGTGTGGTTTGCGAGTAGTAGTAATAGTAGGGATATGGAAACACATAGTAAGAGTTAGTCATAGAAACAGAAACAGAAGTGAAGAAAGGTGTAAAAATAAGAGGTTGAGTCAAAAGCGATACTTATGTCCCTTGTCTGTGTCCCTGCACTGTGGAGTCGCACGGTAGAGTCTTCGGTTACACTCTTCGGTTTTCACATGAGAATTTAATGCAATGAATTTATGAATTTAAGACGTTATGCTTGATTTAAGACCTTTTCAGGCCCTAAGACTTTTTAAGCCCCACAGAAACCATGTAAATGTTGTGATTAAAAAAAAGACTTACTGTATATCACCTGGACTGAATGCTATCCACCAAAAAAAAAAAACAGGAACAAACGCACACAAAAAAACCCAACAATGTTTTATAAGAATTCCTTCAGTGCGCCCATAATATAATCAAATGCACTCTAATTAGGTCAGAAATGTGGCTCATGGGACACAGTCCTGATGTATCTCCAGAGCATCACTATGTCCAGCCTTTTTGCAACTTACCTAATTACACAACATCAGTGTGAAAGGGCAGCGCCCCTGCATGTCCTCATGAGAGACCCTGCGGTTGTTACCCACCGTCACGGATTAATTAACACAATGTGGGTCTCTTGAACTCTGACAGATCAACCTACAGTCATTACTTTTCCACCTGCTTAATCAACTTTCCCATGATGACCTTCAGCTCCTCAGGATCACACACATACACTATCTTTTACAACATGATTGAGCTCCACTGAAAGAATAAGAGACGCTCATACAACACTGCCCAAACAGATTTTGATAAATGTCTGGTGGATTCCAGCTGCACAGGACCATTAAAATGTGAATCGGTGCCCTTTAAAAAGCAGGTGCATCCACATATGGGGTTCAAAGGTAGAGATGCAATTACAGGGATGCAGACCCTCCAGCTCTATTTGTCATCATGGTAAGTCTGATATTTGAGTATGGGCTGCGAAAGGCTCTCTGCAACTCAAGCCAAGAAGCCCCAGATGCAATAATGTCATCAAAAAGGATTGCTGGGAAAGTTTACGCTTCCTCACTACTCAGAGGTTCACAGACACCAAGCCATGATTAATGTTAGGCTTTGCCAGGAAAGAGTGCTCTTGGGAGAGCAGGAACTTCAAGGTTCTGCTTTTCCATGAATATGTTTTTGATAGCAGAGTGTCTGAAATTGTCTTAGAAACCCTTTTTTTAAACACAAAGAGAGAGGCACTGAAATATGTGTCATGCCTCCTCTGTCCACCCCACAGAAGAATATTAATGACTTATTCGAGGGAGGTCTTGGTTATGTGACCAACTCTGATTTTCTACAAATGTCACAGGCAAAATCTTTGGAGGAAATTCAGTAAGAGTGAGTGATGCACCAATTTTGCACAAGTAGCTTTAGTGTCTAATTCACTGACGGACTTATTCAAATGAGGTACTGGCAAACTCGCAATAGAAAATGCACACAAACTGTGCTTTCAAATTAAATTTCAATAGCACAATGAGTCTTGTGAATAAGGAACAATATATTGAGCCAAAATTACATAAAGTGGAAGCATGTTTGTGCTGAAAATAAAGACAAGCACTTAACTTCAATACAAACAATACAATGGAATTTCATCACATTTAGTACCTGGTTAAACTGCTTTGTGGTTAATAAATAAGAAATTTTTCGCACACAAAAGTAATACCGCTGAAGTTTTTCTTTTCATTTGATGTTTTATATAAATCAGGTGATGGGCATCTGTACCTTTCAAAATACTTTGAGACAAAAATACACTACTGTTAAAAAGTTTTTGTTTCGGGTTGATACGATTTTTTTGTTAATGCTGAATCAAATCTGAATTTTCGAGCAGCCATTACTAGAGTCTTCAGTGTGACATGATCCTTCAGAAATCATTGTAATATACTGAATTGGTGCTCAAGAAACATTTCTTATAAATCTCAAAGTTAAAAGCAGTTGGGCTGCCTAAAGTTTTTACAGAAACCATAAAGCTTTTTTTTCAGGATTCTTTGATGAATGGAAAGATCCAAAAGAACAACATTATAAATGTCTTTACTGTCACTTTCCATCAATTTAATGCATACTTGATGAATACAAGTATTAATCTCTTTCAAACTAACTTACAAACATCTTTTGAACAGTAGTGTGCACAACAACACTTAAAAGTAAATTAGAATAATTGCCTATAAGTTCCATGATTGGACTGTTATTGCTATGACTCCAGAAAAGCCTTTTTTTATTGACACAATAAAACAACTTTTGTGAAGCCTTATCACTAAGTGGGCATACAAATTGTATTTTGAGCTATTTTGAGTCAAACCCATTATTTTGAGTGATATTTGTCTAAGCAGTGTTTAAGACCACATCCTGTTTAATTCATACCTCTAGGCTGACCTGGCACAAAGCTATAGTTTGCTTTGTGTCTTGACTTTGGCCTGTTGTAGGGTCCATTTCTTGAGGCACAGCCTGTGGGCTCCGGGGGACGGAGCTCAGACTTGCCATTATTGTTTACAGAGGCAATGTTTTGTGAGTGATGTAAAATACACATGACCACCCGATGGCCTTCACACATTCATAAAACATAAAAAAATATATAACCGACCCAAACTTTTAAATTGTAGTATACATATTTAAAGGTTAATTATTATTGTGTCAAAAAGTGTAATTATAATAATAAAGTGTGATTATTATAATTATAATTATATATGAACGCAATATTATACAACAACAAAAGTTATAGTATTTGTGATATTATTGTACTAAATTGAAAATAAATTATTAAAACATTATCTGGTGGAAAATATTATAAATTAAAATAATGAATCATTTTTATTGAGCTTGATGATATTTTCTTTCTCTATCCACTCTATCTACATGTGTTTCTGCCAGGAAAAGCCTTCACTTCGGAAGTGTGCCGATGATGCCTTAAAATGAAGCCTCTGTAGGCAGCTCACTGAAATTTTGGAACAGAAAAAATGACCCTCTCTGTTGAAAAAGGCTGTGTGAGACATCTGTTAATTTTGGCTGAAGAGGAAGGAAGGCAAACAGGAAGAAGTAGTCTGAAAGCGAAGAAGCTTTTAAAGAACGATTCACGGCAGCTTTTGAGACCCACTGTGAACGAACATCCCTGAAAGATCAATGGATTATTGCATAACATCCATCAAGATCGTTCACTAACTTGAAATTCAGAGCATGAGAGTATACAGGAAATTAACATTGCATCCTCCCTGAACAATGTAAGGAATGGCAGCCTCAAATCTATTCTGCTGTCTATGGACAAACTCCTCCATCATTTGGAAATGCAGACACTGTACACACAATACAAGCCTTTGAAACCAATTTGCTAGAAAGCACGCATTAAAAAGTCTCCGGAAAAAAATAAAAACCAGTCTGTGTGATTACATCTCCTACACTGTGAGCACACAAGTATAATATACAAGGTTTTCTATTGATAAGACCACGTTTCTTTTTTTAGTTTAGCCACTCGTTTTTTTCTTCTTCTCTGCTATGAAGAAAGTTGACTTTCATGAACACTCAACGGTGAATAAAAGCCTCTATTATGCTATGAAACTTACAGTAAATAAAAATGTAAAACCATTAAATGAATTGATTGAATTGAAAATCAGACCATCTGAACTAAACATTAAAAACAACCATATCTTTATAAAACAACGCAATAAAAAAATCATCTCTCATAAAAGGTGGCATATAAGAAAAAAAAACATGATATTTACATTTAATATTCTTGCTTTCAAGTTTGGTAAACAGTTGTAAAAAAAAAATCCAACAACTGAGTTAAAATATATATCAGTTAAAAAGGTTTAAAAAAAATCACATAAAAAATCACGTAAAGTGATTTTTTTCAGTTTTTGACTGAAGTCTGTTATGTTCATCAAGGCTGCATTGATTTAATAAAAAATACAGCAAAACAGTAATATTGTATTATTACAAATTAAAATAACTGTTTTCTATTTGGATATACATTAAAATGTAAGTTATTTCTGTGATGCAAAGCTGAATTTTCTATCTAGCCTTCAGTGTCACATGATTCTTCAGAAATCATTCTAATATGCTGATATGATGCTCAAGAAACATTTCTTATCATTATCATCATCAATGCTGAAAACAGTTGCTCTGAATAAATTTGTTTTTCATGGAAACAGTGATACATTTTTTTCAGAATTCTTTGATGAAAAGAATGTTCAAAATAACAGCAGTTATTTAAAATAGAAAGCTTTTCTAACAATGTGAAAGTATTTACTGTAATTTTTCATAAATTTTATGCATTTTTGCTGAATGAAAGTATTGATTAAAAAACACCTGATCCAAAACTTTTGAAAATACAATTAATAATATTTACAAAGCAGAATTTCTGTGCTGATCACTTGAATTCTGTGGAATAGATCTAAATTTGATAAAATATTAGTTGAGAGTAATATATTCTTACTAAAAGATGAAAACATGGTCAAAATAGCCTAAACGTTTAATAATGAACATATGAGATGCAGGGCATGTATGCTACAAGTCTGCAGAAATCTGCACAACTCTCCATCATCCCACTGTGGCAATAAATAGCAAGTAATAAACCCAAATGTCCATTCACCTTAACTTTCTTGGTGAGGCAGAAAGTTCAATATTGAATAGGAATACACTGCAATAATGGAGATCCCCCAAGGGAATCATAAGGCAAACACTATACCTCACAATGATTATAATGTTATATTGTCCCAGTTTATGAGCTTGCTAAATTGCCTTCTGACTGGATTGAAAATCTTCTCAAATTACCTTGGTGGGGCAAATATTTAAGACCGAAGCACAGAGTGAACTCAAATTCATAAGTGCTCAAGGGCTTCATAAATTTCAAAGAAAACAGATTCACTTAAACAAGCGGGATCAATATATGATAGAATACTAGAGAGAGACGAGAGGAGAGAGGCAATTGGCAGTTCTTTCAGTCTTCCAAGTTCACATGCCTTGAAGGTATCAGACTTTGGCTGAAGTCATGGGTAGAGCCACAGACGAATGCATATAAGGAGCAAAACAAATGCCACTGAGCATGACAATTTGAAGTTTTTTTTCCCCCAACTTATCCCATTAACACAAAGGAACATGTCTGTGATCGGTGCGATTCATCAAACTGTCAGCAACATGACTTGTCAGTGTTGTTCTTACAGGCTTACATTTCATGAGTGGAAAATCACTGGCAATTTTCATTCGCCCTGTCAATTTCCGTTGTAATTGAACATGCAGCAATGCTCCGAATACCTATTAGTTTTTTCTTAGAGGGTATAACGGCACTAACGATTAAAAGGAAAACAGATGTGTAAAGGAACCCTATTTTAAACCGTGCCACTAACATGTTGGAGCATTAGTGTCTTAACACTAAAGATTTAACATCCGCTCCCAGACAGTATCATTATGATGATTAACAATTTTACTGTAAACAGCAGCGTTTGACTAACTCTAACTGGGTCCATTAGTAAATAAGCAGAAAACAAACAAAAGCAAACATATCTTCACTCGATTCCTCATGCTTAATTAGAAAACTTCACAAAATTTGGATTATTCTCTTGACAGCTGCATACTTGATTACCATGGCAACAACCTTGCTGTAACACCACCTAATTATGATTAATTATCTGTTACCGAGGGAAGTAATCAGCACTTGCCATTGGCTCCCAAGAGATGATGATTAAATGCTGGAAAAACATTGAGGAACTTGCCAGCACAAGATGTCGATACGATCATGATTATTCTCAATTTAACCAAAAAGTGGGATTTTCATATTATCAGGCTATTAATGAGAGATTCGATTCTAAGAAAACACTGTCAGATATGGTTTGTATGAATCATCTTGAATCATTTGGATTTAGGGAAAAAGTTCTAATCCCTAACATAGTACCATTCCCACCAATTACAAATGGATCCGCCACACTGAGTCATTCATGACATGTCAAATAACTTAACGTGACGGCCGTTAATCTTCAGTGCTTATAGAAAAAGATGATGAAAACTCATTTCAATGCATTTAAATCAGTAGGCTGGAAATGCACTGAATTGCTGCAATTGTAAGTAAAAGTAAGAAGATGGCAATTACGCAAGTGTCCCCTCTGGAATTTGACTTAACTACGGCCTATTAGCAAGACTACGCTCATTTACGGCACTATCAGACTCCTCATTCACATTTCCAAAGCCAATTTGCAGCTCAAGACAAGTAGAATAGACCTTTGACCTGGACAAGAAAGGGATGGAACCAGGAGGCAAACAAGCTGAGCAGCAAAAGGAAAAAGAAAAAAAAAATTCACACAGTACAGATGAAATTTTACTGTATGATCCTACTAACCTGTATGATGTCTGGATCAGTCTCCTATACTACATCATTACGGAAAGGATAGCTTTATGTTTAGCAGCACTTGAGGTTTCAATTTCAGTAAACAGAACCAAAAGGTTTGGGACAGAATATCATACTAAAATACTTAGTTTCTTGCCATTCTTATTCAATTGTGCCGCAACACCTTTACTGAATCTACAGCTTGAAACAGATCAGAGTTCAGTGTATTCTGATTCTGTATTTTTAATTAATCAAAAACATACAGTGCAATCAATGCACTACGATTCCCACACAAATGATTCTGATGGACAGTTATTTTTCAGTAAATCAAAAACATACAGTGCAATCAGTGTAGTCTGATCCCCGAATTGACTCTTATGAGTCAGTTCTTTTTAGAAAATCAAACTGATTTTAGTCTGATTAGTGATACTGATAGTCTGAACTAGTCTGATTCCTAAATGAATGGCTCTTATAAACGTTTCTCTTCAGTAAATCAAAAACATACAGTGTAATCAGTGTAGTCCGATTCCTGAATGAATGACACTTATGAACAGTTCTTCTAAGTGAATCAGAAACATACAGTACAAAAACTGTTGCCTGTCTACAAACCTGTGCTGACTAGCTGGCCCACATCTTTTCACAGATCTTCAACAGATCACTGGAGCTGTGCGAAGTCCCTGCCTGCTTCAAATGCTCCACCATCATCCCCATTCCAAAGAAACTCAAAAACACAGGACTGAATGATTACAGACCTGTTGACTTACCATCTGTGGTCATGAAGTCATTTGAGAGGCTGGTGTTGGCTTATCTGAAGGACATTAATGGACCCTAACTGGACCCCATGCAGTTTGCTTACCGAGTAAACAAGTACATCTGGACAAACTGGGGACTTCTGTGAGGATCCTGTTTGTGTACTTCAGTTTGGCCTTCAACACTATCATCCAAGCACTCCTCCAGACCAAACTAACCCAGTTCTCTGTTCCTAGCTCTATCTGTCAGTGGATCACCAGCTTTCTGACAGATAGGCAACAGCTAGTGAGACTAGGAAAATTAATGTCAAACAGTCGCACCATCAGCACTGGGGCCCTTCAGGGCTGTGTTCTCTCCCTACTGCTCTTCTCCCTGTACACCAACGACTGCACCTCTACTGGCCCCTCTGTCAAGCTTCTGAAGTTTGCAGACGACACTATAGTCATCGGCCTTATCCAGGACAGTGACGAGTCTGCTTACAGTCAAGAGGTTGAGCAGCTGGCCTTCTGGTGCTGTCTTAACAACCTCGAGCTTAACACGCTCAAAACTGTGGAGATGATTGTGGACTTTAGGAGAAATCCCCCAGCCCTCCCCCACTCACTATAATGAACAGCACTGTGGCAGAAGTCGGGTCATTCCTGTGTAAATGTACCTTTTGCAAGAATTGTGAAATTATTTGTTATGAAAGCATCTTATAATTTGCCAAAAGAACTACACTTCCAAATATTTCTTCCTTAAATGTACTAAAATAATTGTTAGTGGAATAAATAAGGAACCAGAATTACCGTCTGCCTTCTTGGTTTAACAAACAACTAGCAGTAGATTGTTGAATTTGAAGCTATGAGGATCAGCAATTCATTGCAGAATTCCCATAAACCTTATCAGCTATTCATGAAGGTAGATTGATCATGAATGCTCTCAATTCAGCATCTATACCCCAGAACTAAAGAATTCAAGAAGCATGACAAAGGCAATCATTTATTAATACGTCAAGGTAATACTTCTTCAGCTAAACTAGACTCAATTTGCATTCTAATACCCCATGTCAGATTAATTAATTAACAAGAAAACTCCTGCCATGCAACCACACGTATAAACCTGCCTAACTGTCTATCGACAGATATATAAGGTTTCAACAATGGAGTTTTAAAGGATTTGAGAGGTATTCATAGAAAATGAAGAACATGTGCATGGGTTTCATTGATATTTGATGAAAAAACAATCAAATATTTCCAAGAGGGAGGGGGAAAAAATCATATGATCTATTAGACAACAAATGGATAATGTTCAGTCAACCCGATTCATTATAGAGCTATGGTTACTCTTGTACTGTGCTCTGTTGTACAGAAGAACAAGTGACAGCCCATATCAATACTTCCATTGATAAAGTCTACAATTGATCCAGTAATTCCAATAACATGCTGAAGTCTGAAAAGGGATCGAAATTTCAAATCCTGAAGACTTATTAGCCTGGGTCAGACCACAACATTAATCTCATAGCCGTCTCTGAGCACTTACTATGCATGGAACTCCATCAAGTTATTACCTGACTCTTCCATGCTTGAGTTCAATGTTGAGTCAATTTGCTTTTCTTAAAAGAGAAAAAGGATTCCATAGAGGTGAAGCCCAATTAGCCTTGAGGTTAACAATCCAAGAGTAACTACCCTTTCTCCTAATGGCCTATTAGCACAGGAGTTTGGCGAGTGTGTCCAGAATGTCTATAGATGTCTTTGGGCTAATGGTCTCCTTCAGACTGACAAAGACACCTCTAACGTCAACAAAAAAGGACAATTTCATTAAGATGAAGACTAGCCTCTTTAACATCTCAGTTGTTTCTTTTAAACAGTGGTGAAACTTAAATATAAACTAATTTCTCATCCAGTTCTTCCAAGACCAAATGATCCGGATTATGTTATCCACATTCATTCTAAGATACTTCAAGAGAGACGCCGAGACAAAATTCATACCCAACTAAAATTTACTCTATTTACAGTACTTTATTAATTGACAGCAAAATTGACCAAACAATTTTTGTTTTGGTATTTTCGTTTTTTTTTTAGCATGGATTAAAGGCATTACAAAATTAAAGGCAAAAAAAAACATTCCATCTCAAATGCTGTTCTTTTTAACTTTTTATTCATCAAAGAATCCTAAAAACATTTATCACAGTTTCCACAGAAATATTAAGCAGCACAGCTGATTTAAGCTATAAAAGAGAAACCTGGGCGTTAAAGTTTAACTCTGGGACATGATGCAACTTTACCATAATGCTAAAACTGGTGCTGACTGATCATACAGCATTTACACGTATAACATTGAAACATTAAGCAAATTATCAAGTAGGTGCTGCTTTGCTAGAAGAACAACACATTTAAAAAAAAAGAGGCTGATGAAACCTTATGAGATCTCCATGTAATAGCATTGTGTGTGGGAAGAATGTCAGCTCACCTGATGCAATGTCCACACGCATGTTTTTCTGCTGAGTGACATTAATGTGCGCTGTGACTTTTCCATCGTTTAGAGCCAATTCTAGCATTCCATCTGCCAAGGAGCTGAACAGGAGCAGGCCGCTGGGGTTCCAGGTACGGAACTGGAATCCCACAGACACCATATTGTGGTCCCTTCTTCCTGGCAGCTGCAGAAAGCTGGTGCCATTGAAGAAGACGGGGAACGTGTGCATGTCCACGCAGGAGAACGTCAGGTTGCGCTGAAAATGAGGCAGGAAACGTACAGCTGTTCACCATGTAGACCTACTGAGATGGTTGAACAATAGTTTATGAATCAAACATAACTTTTTCCGTTCGGGGTTCAGACACACTCTCTCTGTTTAAATCTAGATTAAAGACACATCTCTTTGGCCAAGCATTCAAATAATGCATCTCATAATCTTTTACTGCAGTCATAATCTTTTACTGCAGTTATATCTAATCAAATGCACATTATTATTCGTTAGTTTGGGTTAAACAAATAATTTTTGCTTGGTTGGAACAGCAGCTACGCTAATTATGTTTGTATTTGTTTCTCTGTCTTTTGCCACGGGATTAACATCCCGTGGTAACTAGGATTTACACAAGCTTCAGTCTGGATCCAGAACACCTGAGAAGAGATGATGCCAACCCCTCAGAGGACCTCAGATGATGCCAACCCTGAAACAACATACAGAACTACCACATTTTGCTATAAGTTTGATTGCATCATATAATAATTGCTGTTAATATTGTTCATCGTCTGTTTTATTACGTCTTATATTGATTTTTCCATTCTGCTGGTTCGTCTGGTCAGAGGAGAACTGGCCCCCCGACTGAGCCTGGTTTCTCCCAAGGTTTTTTCTCCATTCTGTCACCGATGGAGTTTTGGTTCCTTGCCGCTGTCACCTCTGGCTTGCTTAGTTGGGGACACTTCATTTCCAGCGTTATCGTTGACATAATTGCAAAGATATTATTTAAACTGAGCTGGATGTTGACATCACTGAATTCAATGATGAACTGTCTTTAACTGAAAAATGAGTGTTTACTATTGTCATTTTGCATTATTGACACTATTTTCCTAATTAATGCTGTTCAGTTGCTTTGTCACAATCTGTATTGTTAAAAATGCTATATAAATAAAGGTGACTGGTAACATAAGTTCACAGCTGAAAAAAATCTAAGACCAGCAAAGAATTTCAGGCTAGATGTTTTTCTCAGCTTGTTTTACATTCTACAAAACAGATGTCTCCATACAACATAAAATTTGATGTAACTTATTGCATATTGTATTTCTCATATGCAACATCTTTAATAAACGTACAAAGCTGCGAAATAAAGTAACTATAAATAAATCTGCGTCTGAAATGGTTGAGGACCTTTCATGTAGAACATGGGCTTAAAAAAAGATCCCTTAAAGTGCTGCTACAGCATGTTCCCAACCACGCTGTCGATTTCTGAACCTTAAGCTGGCTGCATGGAAGCAATGACAAGGACTGTTATTCATAACTCTCCAGCTCTACGTCCTTCTAAATGGTAATTTTGAAGCACCGAATGCACTTAAGACTTATTTCAAATCTAGAGAACTTAATCAGTCTCATCACAATGAAATAGAAAAGTGCACTCAGCCTTCTTCAGTGCTTCATAACAGAACCTCCGCTCATGTGATGTGTTTTATCAACCTTGAACATAATCCTTCAGACATGAATAATAATTCAGAGCCTGTCTATGGTGGACCCATGTCAAATTTGAGTGGAAAGGAGGAGAATCGTGCTATTTTCACGCTAGTAAAAAGATAGTTCAGACAAAAAATAAAAATTCTGACATCATTTACTCATCCTCATCTTGTTCCAAACCTGTATGACTTTCTTTCTTCTGTGGAACACAAAAGAGGATATTTTCAAAAATGTCTCTGTGGTTTTTGTACAATGAGTGTCAATGGGGTCCAATGTTGTTTTGGACCTAACTGCCGTTTACTGACTTTCAAATATCTTCTTTTGTGCAGAAGAAATAAAGTCATGGAGACTTGGAACGACATGAGGGTGAGTAAATAATGATAGAATTTTCATTTTAGATTTCATTTTGTGCAAATCTTTGGAACAAAATCATGAATCTAATTGTGTTTGTAAATCATGATGTGCTAGTGTAACTGTACAGCAGAGATAAGACTGTAATTTTCATCAGAAAAAAACCATTGTGTCTCTTCATGTTTGTGGTTCCATTAATGAACCACAGAACACTGACATGCTTATCAGATATAATCTGCAATTATTGCATTCTTTGTATTATCACAGGCAGTGGAAATTAGATTATTATCAGTGCTGACAACAGTCATCAAATCTGTGTAGATGATTAACATTCCAATCAGCATGTTGAAACAAATGAAACGGTTCCATACAGCATAGATATGAGGTTTAAAATGTGAGCTCCATCAATATCACGTCTGAACCACTCAGCATTCTGAAGTATCAACCTTGCACAGTTATTCATGGTCATACACCTCCACAAAACCCTCCAGACAAAAACAACCCACCCAAACGTGTTACATTTGCACAGAATGTCATGAACGGGAAAGTTATGCACTAAAACTCTGATCAGTCAGATATGGTTTGTGGAGTTGATTGAAAAGGGAACAGACTTACGAAATTAGAAGAGTCCAGTTTTTTTCTTCTGGCCAGGTCAGTGATGTTCTCTCCATTGTAGTTGATGCTTTCCATGCAGCCTTTGAAGTTTCTTCTACCTCCTGAGACTGGCTTACCAGAATAAGGCATTCCTCCGAAAGTCAGCTACATGGAAAAAAAAAAATCAGACATAAGCCAGAAAAACAGTATCAAGGCATTGCAACCCTCCAAGTCTAACACAACAATATATACAGAGAGTGGAGTAAGATGGCTCCTTAATCTAGTAAACTGTGTACAGTATTTTTTTTCACATTAAAATGCATATGAGAAAAGTGATAAGCCGTTTTTACGCTAAAAACATGTTTCTGCATGTAATAGTAAATTTGGTAACACTTCCCATAAAGGTTCCCTTTGTAAAGGGATTATAAAGGTGTTCATAAATGACTAATAACTCATCTAAAATGGCATTATAAATAATTGATAAGCAGTTATAAATACATGAATAAAAAGCGTGATTTTAATGCAATTCATGCAAAATAGTGAGACTTTTTAAACTCACGTTATAAATGCTTAATAAATATATTTATTCATACTTATTTCATCCGAAAGCAGATTCCTGATCTATTTCACAATGCAGCAAAAATAGACTATTATAGCGTCCATAAAGGTTCCCTTTGTAAAGGGATTATAAAGGTGTTCATAAATGACTAATAACTCATCTAAAATGGCATTATAAATCATTGATAAGCAGTTATAAATACATGAATAAAAAGCGTGATTTTAATGCAATACCTGCCAAATAGTGAGCCATTTTTAAATCATGTTATAAATGCTTAATAAATATATTATTAATACTTATTTCAATCAAAACTAGATTCCAGATTTATTTAATGATGCCCCCCCCCTTGTTTGTCTTTGTTTGTCTTGTTTGTTTTTAATAAATTATCAATTGTGACCCAGCTGCCTACTTGAGCCCATGAGCTTTTACACAAACAGGCGCCTCGCCATGTCTGAGCTTCTTATCAATGATTTATGATTTGTGAATGAGTTATTAGTCATTTATGAACACCTTTATAAAGTGTTACCGTAAATATTCTACATTTTACTTCAAATTAATTTTATGTCAAAGAAAAGTAATGCAGGTCTCTAAATATGCCATGCATGTTTGTGAATTGCCAGTGTAAAATACAATGCAAATTATTCAGCAAAAGAATAGGCATGGTTTTTTTTACCCAAAATGACTGCTGTGGGGTAAATGTTTCTGTGAATGGAGAAAGACAATATTTTCATTAATAAATATTTTCCTTGCTAGTTTATGAAAAAAGATTTAATGGGATTCTTTATAAGCATTTTATTTTCTCATTTATGTTAATTTTTTTGTAAATGGTTCCCATATTCAGATTCAACTTACTAACCATTTTTTTTTTAAACTCATATTTCCATGTTCCTTTTTTCAAATTAAAATCATAGTACACTTGTAAATTTAATGATGACAAATAATTTCCCATAGGGACAACCTAAGTAAAAAGTGGCACATCTTACCCCACTCTCCTCCTACAGTACGTCAAGACAGCATATGAGAATAGAGGGAGAGCTTGAAATATTACGTAACACATTATACAAACACATCCTGCTGTATCAGGCACAACCAAACAAATTAAGCTTGCGACAATGGAGTAAAATGATACATATTTTGTAAAATCAGATAATATCTAGCTATTGAAAGATGCTTTGTAAGTACTATTTTTCAAGCAATTTCAAACAAAGCCCCAGAAAAAAGCACTAGTGCTTCAATAAAATAGTCAATAAATGCAATTGTTTGTAAATGTTTGTCTGTGCTCCAGCAGAAAACGACTCACCGGTTTGGATCCGTTCATTATCAATGATTTATGATTTGTGAATGAGTTATTAGTCATTTATGAACACCTTTATAAAGTGTTACCGTAAATATTCTACATTTTAGTTCAAATTAATTTTATGTCAAAGAAAAGTAATGCAGGTCTCTAAATATGCCATGCATGTTTGTGAATTGCCAGTGTAAAATACAATGCAAATTATTCCGCAAAAGAATAGGCATGTTTTTTTTTACCCAAAATGACTGCTGTGGGGTAAATGTTTCTGTGAATGGAGAAAGACAATATTTTCATTAATAAATATTTTCCTTGCTAGTTTATGAAAAAAGATTTAATGGGATTCTTTATAAGCATTTTTTTTTCTCATTTATGTTCATTTTTTTGTAAATGGTTCCCATATTCAGATTCAACTTACTAACCACTTTTTTTTTTAAACTCATATTTCCATGTTCCTTTTTTCAAATTAAATTCATAGTACACTTGTAAATTTAATGATGACAAATAATTTCCCATAGGGACAACCTAAGTAAAAAGTGGCACATCTTACCCCACTCTCCTCCTACAGTACGTCAAGACAGCATATGAGAATAGAGGGAGAGCTTGAAACATTACGTAACACATTATACAAACACATCCTGCTGTATCAGGCACAACCAAACAAATTAAGCTTGCGACAATGGAGTAAAATGATACATATTTTGTAAAATCAGATAATGTCTAGCTATTGAAAGATGCTTTGTAAGTACTATTTTTCAAGCAATTTCAAACAAAGCCCCAGAAAAAAAGCACTAGTGCTTCAATAAAATAGTCAATAAATGCAATTGTTTGTAAATGTTTGTCTGTGCTCCAGCAGATTCAGCATCCCATAATGCATCTGCCTGTTAAATGAAGTTCAGAGCAATAAATCATTCACTTTCTCAGTCCTACCTCATAGTCCAGGTCAAGGTGGTCAAACTCCCCATTGGTGCGGAAGTGCTGAGTATGCTGATCAAGGGTGAAATTGACATTTCTCCTGTAGCGCTCAATTACTATAGAATGCCAATGATGATCGTCCAGCAGACTGCCGCTAGTCACAGATGTATGGCCCAGGATGGAGCCGTACTGATTACTTCCTACAGTTTATTAGACATGGGAGACCATCGTTAATATCAATCACACAATATCTTCACCTTCACTGCAGTCTTCGCAGTGCATATAAGATGTTTATGCCCTCATGATATACAAGATAATGGGTTTTGTGTTTTACAGTCTATGAGTATTTCTTTTCCCTCCAGCTAGATTTTTCTGCAATGCGGGTCCATGAGATATTAAAGGGATAGTTCACGCAAATGAAAACTCACCCTCATGTTGTTCCAAACTTCTTATTCTGTGGAAAATTCAATTAAAGTCAATGTGGTTTTGGACTCCATTGACTTATAGGGACAAAAACAGCTGAAATGTTCTTTAAATGATCTTCTTTTGTGTTCTACAGTTTGGTGTCAGCAAGATTTTTTATTTTGTAATGTTTTTTAAAGAAGTCTCTTATGCTCATTTATTTGATAAAAAAATACAGTAAAACAGAAGAATTGTGAAATATTATTACAATTAAAAAAATACATTTTAATATATTTTCAAATGCATATTATTTTCCTGTGAAAGGAAAGCTTAATTTTCAGCAGTCATTACTCCAGTCTTCAGTCTCACACGATTCTTTAGAAATCCTTCTAATATGCTGATTTGCTGCTCAAGAAACATTTCTTAATATTATCAATGCTGAAAATAATTGTGCAGCTTAATATTTTTGTGGAAACTGTGATACATATTTTTCCAGGATTCGCTGATGAATAGAAAGTTTAAAACAACAACTTTTAGTTGAAATAAAACTATTTTGTAACATAAAAAGTAACATACAAGTCTTCACTTTTTGATCAAATGAATGCATCCTTGCTGAATAAAAATATTAATTTTTAATTTAAATAAATAAAATAAAAAATAAAAAGTCCTACTAACCCAAAACTTTTTTTTTAATTGCATGAGGGTAAGAACCATGACAGAATTTTTATTTTTTGAGTGAACTCTCCTTTTAAATGTAACTCATTTTTACTAAAGAATCAATGAGGAACAAACAATCAATTAAATAACAGAAGACAGCAGGTATAAAGTTAATAAATAACATGAAGAAATACTTACAGCAGCACATTAATAAAAAAAAAACACACCAAGGTACACACAAGCGCACCAAAAACACAGCAGATATCTATTAGGCCTCCATATGAGATTTACCGAG
The DNA here is from genome assembly GCF_001515645.1 of Sinocyclocheilus grahami. Taxonomy (NCBI): domain Eukaryota; kingdom Metazoa; phylum Chordata; class Actinopteri; order Cypriniformes; family Cyprinidae; genus Sinocyclocheilus; species Sinocyclocheilus grahami. Next base: position 31,514 of record NW_015507642.1, read on the forward strand.
GTTTATCTGCAGCAGTAGCCGGCCTCTCCTCAACTCCAAGGTAATGTAGTCACCCTGTTGCCCCTCTCCGTGCAGAATCACCCCTTCGCTCTCTGATGTTTTAAACTTCAGGGCTATCACGTCCTTCAAAATTTTCATCTTCTTCATTTTGAAGCGGTAAGAGATCACCCCCTGCCCGTCAAAATTAATCACATCTGCCCCTGTTGATGGAAGGAAGAAAGACAGGAGGAGGAAAAGAGATTAGCGCCTCTGAGGTGACTAGGTGTCATGCCCATTTTTGGCTAAATGATCGGTTGAGTGACTGTTCTATAGATTGCTGGAACGAAAGCATGGAGAAATTCACAGAAAAACTGCAGCTGGGATCAGGTGATAAACTACAGTGAGGAGGCAGAAAATTGCAGTGGGCTATTACCTGCTGACAAAGCCTTTCTGCTTATTGCGCAAAGGAGGAGGATTTTTGATCCTGTCAAGGCTCAGAATGATGCATACCGGAAGTTATGAATGTAAATTCCTTTCGCGGCATCTCTGGCTCACTCTCTTGGTTTAATCTCCTGCACTGACACCGTATAAACTTTGGATATATTACACACGCTCATGGTGCCTGATGGCACTTGATTGCTTTGCAGACTGTCTTTATATCATTCAGAAGCCGTGTAAAATCTGTGATCAGCATGAGAAGGTAATTATAAAGAGATCTACAGCAACCTGAGATCAACAGAAAAATACAGATGTCATCATGTTCCCTTCCACCAATAAGATTGAAGTGGCGTGTTTATTCGCTTGCATTACTGAGAGATTGATTAGGTTTGATTTGAGCTTAATTAAAATGTAAATGATGGTGCTGATTTTGCAGTAGGCTTGTGACTGCAATAACTTTGGACTAAAAAGGTGTCATATGGTGGCCATAAAAGGGTAAATACTAGTTTTATTATATAAAAAAAAAATCATGTCTCATTGAGAAAAGCAATCTTCAGCAATATACACAAAGTTATAAAAATATATAATAAATATAATATATATTGCTGCAAAAAAAATTCAGCTTTGCCATCACAGCTATAAATTACATTTTAAAATAAAATAGAAAACTGTTATTTTGAAATACAGAAATGTTTCACAATATTAATGTACTCTTACTCTATTATTCTTTTACTCTATTACTCTATTATGATGAAATAAATACAGACTTTTTCAAAACAATAATTAAAATCTTATCAACCCTTCACTTTTAAACAGCAGAGTATATATACAGTAAATCATTATTTATGTTTAATTAGCATTATGCATAATATACTGTATATGGCAAGCTTAACCTCAAAGAATTAATACATATCTGGGGTTAATAAGATTTTTAAAAAAGAAATTAGCATTTTTATTCAGCATGGACACATTAAATCGATCAAAGGTGAGAGTACTTTTACATTGCTACAAAAACTTGTTTGCATTTACATGCAATTATGAGAAAGGACAAATAATTCTAACCAAAACATAATGTGATGATTATGTTAATTAAATAAAATTAAATGATTCATGGTGGGTGTTTCAGAAAACAATATACCAAAATATCACATACGGAGTATGTTTCAGGTCTGCTGTAAGTGTTATTTTTAAGTCAGCCAGCGAGTAAGATATTTCCATTATTTGAATGGATCGTTCATGCATTGTATGCATTCCTGAGGCATGTAAAATCAATTTGCATTTATCAGCTTCCATTAGCATTGTAAATTGCAAAATGATGAAACAACTGTATTTGTTTTACATGGACAAAGCAGATGAGAATATGCATTCAGTGTAATCTGTCATGTCCATAATCACCAGAGGATGCCTGTAGTATGTAGTGTCTACTACGATCGCGTGTGTGCGTCTGTGTCTAGAGTACAGTCTGCATGTGGAATTAATTCAATTCTCTCCATGCACCCTGCTGGGGACTGATTACTACATTAATGCATGAGTATGTGTGCTACGTCTGGCCAGTTGCTCTTCCACTCCTCTTGTCTCTCTCTCTCTCTCCACTGCCAATCCCCTTCACCTCCATCACGAATGCATTCATCCGTTCTCGCCCGATCAACAAGGTCAGAGCACTGCATTCATTCTCATTCTGTGCTTCATCTCCACTGCAGGTCTTGCTTATCTAACTCCCATTCTTTCCCTCTATGCTCCCTGCGAAGGGCTATCTCTATTCCTTTACTGCACATCTTATTTATTTTCACTCAACAGTCAATGCATTTCCGTGTCTGAAGAGAAACCGAGTGGCGGAAAAGGTCCCCAAAAATGTTTTTGTAATTTTTTATATTTTCCTGTTAGAAAGATCTGCCTAGGAACATGGTAACTGGTTATTAGCCGGTTCTTGCTGGTTTAAGATGGTTAATAGGTTCAAGCTGGTCATTACCAAGTGTAAGCTGGTTTAAGACAGCCTTTAGTTGGTTTATACTGGTCATTAGCTGATGTAAGCTGGGTTAAGGTGGTCATTAGCTGGTTATTAGTTGATTTAATATGGTCATTAGCTGGTTTAAGATGGTCATTAGTTGAATTAAACTGGTTTAAGATGGCCACTAACCGATTTAAGATGGTCAATAGTTGGTTTAGAAAGGTCATTAGCCTGTTTAAGCTGGTCATCAGCTGGTGTAAGCTGGTTTAAGGTGGTCATTAGCTGGTGCAAGCTGGTTATTAGTTGCTTTAATATGGTCATTAGCTGGTTTAAGATGGTCATTACCAAGAGTAAGCTGGTTTATGATGGTCATTAGTTGGGTTAGGAAAGTCATTAGCTAGTTTAAACAGGTCATTAGCTGGTTTCAGACGGTAGTTAGTTGGTTCAAGTTAGTCATTAGGTGGGGTAAGCTGGTTTAAGGTTTGTCATTAGCTGATTTAAGACAGTTATCAGATGGTTCAAGTTATCACCTAGTCTAAGATGGTTTAAGAGAGTCATTAGCTGGTTCAAGCTGGTCATCATCTGGTGTAAGCAGGTTTAAGATTGTCATTAACTGGTTCAAGCTGGTCATTACCTAGTGTAAAATGGTTTAAGGCAGATTAAACTTAAACTTAAACTTAAACTATTACCTATTGTAAACTGGTTTAAGTTGGTCATTAGCTGGTTCAAGCTGCTCATTAGCTGGTGCATGCTGATCAGTAGTTGGTGTAAGCTACAATAGCAGGTAGCTAGTTTGTTATAGGTAAGGTTGTCAAATTAATATGTTAATTTAGGATGATGATGATTATTCTTATTAGTAGAAGTATTAGTATTTTAATTTTTAATATTAAATAGTAAAAAACAAAAAATGCCCACCTGAATAAAACATGAATTCCTTAACAAGAGATTTCAATAGTTTTTAGATAGTCCTTGTTGCAGGTCCAGCACGTCAGCTTAATCCAGCTAATGACCAGTTTAGAACAGTAAAAAACAAGCTATCATGCTCCAAAACACAACTACCATTTTAATCTGGATTTTTCAGCAGGGTGAAATACTGTGTTTATTTTTTTCCACCCTATGCCCTCATAAACAAGCGTTTGGAGATGGCGGCATGTCTTTATCGGCATCTGTGATCACCAGCACGAGATGATGAAGGAATATGAGCGGTTTAACCAGCAAGGAGCAAATGTGGATGAAACACTTTCTGACAGGAAAATCAGTGCAGCCAAACCCCTCTCTGCTCCTCACGAGTAGGAAAACAGCTTGAGGAATGATATGCATCTACAGCTACCAGGCTTCATTCATACTTGTCATAAACACAAACATTCAGAGAGCTGGATGTCAGGTTTATTTACACTATCATTATTTCAATGGAAGTACTAAAAGCAGAAAACATTTTCTACTATGCTGCAGTTTTATACATCTCAAGGATTTTATTTTTTCCTCAATCAATAATTTAACAAATTAAAAGAAGTAAGAAGGTTATGGTTTAAAAAAAGTAAATGAGTAAATATGGTTCTTCTGGTCTGGGGTTAAATGACAGATGTTTACATCACTGTAATGAGACAACTGAGTGTAATACTTACTCAAACCAATTTATGGGGGCATTAATCGAAATGTGTTATCAAGATCAATTTGGCAACACTTAATATAATGAAAGTAATGAATTTGTCAAGGCTATATTCCATTTAAGAAAACAGAGCATGTTGATAGTTCATAGAATTTTTTCTCCTTGCTAGTGAAATTACAATATAATAAAAGGCTAGATTGAAATAAAAATGTAAAAAGAATACCAATGATCTGAAGCAAGTGGAATAATAACAATACAATTAATTTACAGACATGACCTACTGCTGACGCTCACCCTGTGAGCCACATTCAGATTTCAGGACGTTTTGACCACACTGGAGACATCTGCTCCAAAAATACATCCACTCATCTGGAAAGCAATTCTGTTTAAATCCATGATTTGCAATGACTAATACCTTTTAAACAAATGAAAATCCAGCAAAGCTGTCTCTGTAAATTGATTAAATAAAATAGCTTATCCTTTAACCACAACAACAGTGCTAAGAAAGTTAACCACGTATATGTATATTTGGTATTCAGTAAATACTTTTTGTTTTTTATTCCAAGCACCTTGTTGGTTTTGTGAAGTAGCACCAGAACAACTCCACAATACCAAGTAAATGTAACCAGGATCCAAAATTAATTCAATTCAATTAAATTTAACTAACAGCTGCCAAGCAGTGTTGGGTAAATTACTTTAAAAAAGTAATTAATTGCTAATTACAAATTACCTCATCAACATTGTATTTAAACTACTTTTCTAATTACTCTGTCTGAAAAGTAATTTAATTACTCAATAAGTAACTTAACTATTCAAATCTTTTATTACTTCTTAAAATCCCTACAATCCTTGATGCATAGAGAATAGAAATGAAACTCTTAATTCTATCAGTTTGAGTTAAACATGGAATGGTTTAGCCTTTTAGCTTTAAAACAACTGTAATACTTAAGCAGTTAAAAAATGCTCTAAAATACTCTGAAAATATCTGAATAACAAAAAAGTTTTAAGTAACATTTATAAACGTGCCTTAGAACAGCGGTTCCCAAACTGGGGTGCGCTCACCCCTAGGGGTGCACAGACCGACCAGCAGGGGTGCACGAGAGAATGCTTTTGATGATCTGTGTGCATTTTTTGAAGGGGCAAGTGAAAGAGAATTTTACTTGCCCGACCGGACAACTAATCTAATCGAATTAAAACATCGAATTAGGGAAGCACCAAAATTTCGGCGAGAATGATTCTGATTTTATTACACTTGGTGTAAACGGCAATTCATAATGGATAATCAATAGTAACAAGGTTGCGGCAGTTGAGACTCACATGAGACAATCTCATGGAGAAATCGAAACAAATGAACACAACTGCACACAGAAGAAACATACTGCGGTAAAAAATTTCATTTTTATATTTATTTCATAAAGCCTAGCCTAATTAATTAACATGACACGACTAAGAGAGTGCAGTTCCCCGAGAATCAGTTGCCACCTTGCTGGCGGGTTACTTTCAAATTTAAAAGTAACTTTTTTTTTTTTTTTTTTACAACTTTTCATATTTGTAAATAAAAAAACCTGATGTAAAACACCAAGCTCACAGCATTATTTATGCTGTTGTAATTTTGCAGTGTTAATGCATTCATGCTACATTTCAGCTTCATTAAATTGTCTGTGTAAATGCATCTAAATGCCACTTCAGCTGCTTCTGTTTCTCCAGCAGTGGATTTTTTTTTTTTAATACTGATTTCATTTGATTGGTAACAGCCCTATAGAGTCTTATTATAGTAAGTGAAATTATTAATAAAATATAAGAATTTCATATGAAATATGACACATGCCACTTTTATAGGCAAAAAAAAGACCTGGAAATCAATTAAAAAATGTTTAAAATGCAGTAACTTTAGTCATAGAAAATTTAATTTTCTAGCAAAAGAGTTAATGTTAAGCCCTGTATACAGTGAATACTTGTATTTATACTTGTATTGCACTAAAAAATGTGGTGTTTAACCGGAGTATGGTGGTGTGGGTGCTTGACGTGTCAAACACTAGAAAGGGGTGGCACGCTGCAAAAACTTTGGGAACCACTGCCTTAGAAGAAAATATTACTGGTGTGCATCTTGAGATAATACTTGAGATAGTATTATAAGGTATGTGCAAGTTTCTTTCAGTTAAAACAGCTCAGAAATGTATTTTAGTCTGGCACTAGGCTTAAGCCTTGTCTGTGAAACCAGGGGTACATGTATCAAGCTGTAAGCATGAAATTTTTCAAAGCAATGAGTACCATATTTCATACACACTGACATACTATATATGTATATGACATTAGCAGTTACTAATACTAATTATGTCCACTCCTAACAAAAAATAACATGATTTTGTACTGTCATTCATGCACGTATGCTTTGTCTGTATTACCACACAGGTCATAAACAACATTATGATATTTTATAAACTAAATTCTTAGTGCTTAGCACATTATAAACATCGACATCTGATAGTAGATCAGTAAACACTGATCTAAAAATTCCTAGACTGTAACATTCATCATGATGCAGTGTTAACATTCACATTACTTTATATCTATATCGTATATTATATATATCTCATATTTTTATTATATGATAGCAAAACATTTACATCCTCGTTTCGTACGACATTTAGCCTATATGTAATAAGTTGCCTGTATATACTGTATATGAATGTATATAATATTTCAGCAAATTTTACTCGCTTTCACACATTTCAGTTTGCCATAGTTTAAAGCCCAACTAGTAAAATGCGTACAAGTTTATGTGAAAATAACATGTTAACTAATGTAAGTAAGAATAAATTACAGAAATGATATCCTCCGCTGAATAAAGCCGCGTCAGATCACACGGTTCTTCTCAGGTAAATTCTGGCTTATCGCAGTTCTTCCAAAGACGATGAAAAGTAGATTGATTTTGATTTTACCTCGCATTGGTTTCATACGGATTAAATAATCAGAGAATTTATTTTTTATTAGAATTTTTTAATTTAAAAGTAGACACTTCAAGTTTTCTATTGACATATTTCTCACATCTGTGTGTCTAGTATTCACAGAGTTTTGGTTCATTTTTGTGACGCGTTTCAGAAAGAAGTTCACGGAGACCAAAACAGCAGAAAGCGCACCCTGTTTGTTTAGTTTATTTTACAAAAGCACAATGTTTTGATGTTATTGTCAGTAAACACAAATAAAAGTAGACTCTTTACAGATTCGATTGATGTCTTAGTCTTATCTGTATCTGAGTATTTTAGGGTCTTTTCTCTGTCATCAGGAAAAACTGCAAGTGAACACGCCGGCGCAGAGGGTTAAAGATGCTGCATTCAATTTTACCTTTAGATGATAAATTTATATTTCAAATTCAATATTGATTTTAGAACTTTTTAAATTATTTACAGTATGCACGTACTTTATAAGTAACTGTAACTAAATTACCTAAGAATGACCTTAATTACCTTACTTTTTTCAGTGGATAAGTTACTTACAGTAGTAACGCGTTACACCCAATACTGTTGCCAAGTGAACAAAAAAGTGAATTCCATTGTTAAAGGTACATACATTTATTCTAAATTAAGTTATTAAATAAATTCATTATAATAAATTCTAAACAAATGAATAAAGTGCACATTATAACAATATAATATTATTATTATTAAAATAATATAAGAAATATCTACATTTTTAACATTTACTTTCTCAAATAACCTACCAAAGGGACATAATTATAACATACATTAAATTATTAAATAAATTATTCATAGTAAATAAATGATAAATATATATGACATTTTTTATTTAATGTAATAATAATAAATGTAATACAATTTGATTTTATTAATATTGAAAAAATATATTGAAATATTTAATATTGAAAGAAATATCTATATATTAAATTTTTTAAAAGTGTCAAAAAGTTAATTTTGGACTCAAGTAACAACTGTTTTGATTGATTTACTGTAATAGCAGCTGATGTAAAACTACACATTAAAAGGTTAAAATATGATAACTATTTTGAAGACTTAAGCATTTTTGTTTGTCTCAACTTTATATTTACCCCAAAACATCAAACTGACAAATATTCTGTTTGATTTTACAGCACACAGTATAAGTTCTCTTCTCAGTTTTAGTAAACAGCAGGGTGCCGTACTAGCAGACATTTGCGCAAATCATGGAAACGTGGATTTGTATGTGATGGATAGCTGACCTTGACTTTCAAAAAAAGTTTCTCTTAATTGTACCAGGATCTTCCTGAATACATATTGCCACCTTGCACTGCATATTAATAATTCTAGTGATACAAAAAAAGCATAGAACCATGTTTCCTCAGCATGAAAATTAACTTTGAATAGATAAAACAGTCAATTTGATTCTGAGCTTAGTAAATGTTACAGCTATAATAAAGATCTGGCTACATAAAAAAATAATAATAATACTCAGTTTTCAGGATGAAAATACCAACGGGCTTCAGCATCATGTAAGTAACTTCTATGATGCCATCTTTGCTGATATTTACTCAATTATATTGATGTGAAATGTGACAGTGCAGAGTCAACTTACAGTACGGGCACCCATAGATCTCGAACCTGAGGCCGATCCGTCCCTCTTCACTCCAGTCTAAAGGAATGATGCGCAAATAACGGGCCACAATCGGGTTTTGCAGGTCATGCCGAACCACACTCTCTGTATTGGAGTTACCTGCAAATGCCTGCAAGAAAGATGCGAAATATGTTACTTGACTTGTTTTAACTTAAATCTATGGAAGCCCGTTTCCGCCACCGAATAAAAAATAAAACCAGGTAATAGCGACTTTTTATCTCACAAGTCTGACTTTTTTTCCTCATAATCGCGAGTTCATATATGGTAATTCTGACTTTATCTCAGAATTGTGAGATATAAACTCTCACTTGCAAGAAAGAATGTCTTAATTGCTAACTCACAATTCAGACTTCTTTCTCGTAATTGCAAATTCACATCTTCGGAATTCTTCGGAATTGTGTTTTTATATGTCGCAATTCTGATCTTATAATATACAACTGTGAGTTTATATCTCACAATTCTGACTTGAAAACTCACAATTGCGAGTTTATATCTCTCAATTCTGAGAAAAAAGTTAGAATTGCGACTTTATATTATTTCTCAGAATTGTGATTTTATATCTCACAATTCTGACTTTTTTCCTTGTAATTGCGAGTTTACATCTCCCAATTATGATTTTTTTTTCTTGCAATTGCAAGTTTATATAACACAATTCTGATGGGGGAAAAAAGTCCGAATTGTGAAATAAAAAGTTGCAATTACCTTTTTTAAAAAAATGTTTTTATTCAGTGGCAGAAACGGGCTTCCATATATATATATATACACACAGGGCCTAAAATTAACACTCGCCAAGTGCCAAATGCGAGTAAAAATCGTCGTTGGCGAGTATAAGTAACAGTGTCAGTCGCCAGTTGGCGGGTAAAACTTTTAAGAAATATAACAAATGCAATGTAATGAGAACAACAGCCAGTTTTTAAAGAGATTCGCTGTTTCTGACATAAGCAGATAAAATAATCTTTTCCATAGACAAGATCCTCGTGATTAGCTGTTCTGTCATAAGCAACAAGAGCGAATCAAATAATAGGATACAAACGGGCTGATGAGGTCAGAGCAGAGTGATGGCTAGCTTGTCCCTAGACACGGTTCTAATAACTTTTACCTGAGAAGATATTGCTGCTTCATTTCGGAAGATTAACTTTTCCCATCTTTATTCTTCATGACCCGAGAATGTGGCGACTTCAACACACGAAAACACACAATTATGTCAAAATAAGACTATGTTTATAAGTTACCGCATAAACATAGTCTTAAATGAGTTATAAAGTCTTAAATGACAGTAAAGAGTTTGGAGAAAATAAGATATGTGTCAGATCCGCGTCATCAGGGTTTAAAGAGACAGTGCTGCTTTTAAAGTAAAACCTGCTAAAGTCTGTGACTGATGTAAATCAAAGAACAAAAGAAAAAGAGAAATCACTCGACTGCTCTAGTCGCTGATTAACTTTTGTAGCTTGAATAAAGATTAATCTTAAGAAAAAAGTTTATGCATATACAATTTATAGTTTATGTGAAAATTGTTTTAAAATCACTTAATATTTCAGAGCCTATTAAATATAAAAAAATAATGGCTTTCAATTATACTGTAATGTTGAATGGCTATAATTAATAGATAAAATTGAGGGAAAATGCATTTAATAGAGACACCAGTGGCAGTATTGGTATCGATTCTTCACTAATAATAGGCTACTTAGTAAAAAGATGCCATTAAAAACATATTTAAAATATACTATCTTTATGTTGTTTCTACATTAATTTGTAGTTTCAATGTGAAATTATGACAATATAAATATGCGATTAATCATGATTAATTACAGAAAATTTTTATAATTTTTTTTATTGATTGACAGACACCACTAATGTTAACCTTTTATAGATTTTAGATTTCAATTTAATTTCTAATTTTATAGGTTCTAATTTTTCTACAGGAGGAAAACGCTTAATGAGAGACTTTGCGCATGCGTTCATATTCTGCTGTTCTGTGTCCACAGATTTGCAGGTCTTGTCTTTTTCTTGCAGGACCCTGTATGTTATTGTACTAAATTAGTTTTAATCGTTTAATCAACACCACAGCTTCTTGTCTCCATTGGCAACACGCACGAATTGTGTCGATTGAAAGTGACATCGCAAGTAGCCGAGAGTGCAAGTGGCGATTGCAAGTAACATTGTAATTTAGTTTCTTTTTTCTTGTCTTCACCACCTGGCTACTGTTGTAAAATGTTGAGAGATTCAAACAAAAAGTAATAAAACATAGAACAAAATAAAAAATAAAGACTGCAAGTGACGTCGCTAGCGGAAGCGCAAGTGTCTGAGAGTGCAAGTCTGAGAATGCAAGTCTGAGAGTGCAAGTGCAAGGCTGCAGCCAGACCCTCTTGAATTTAATAGCCCTGCTCTAATCCGTTAACATGGGTGCGGAAAAAATATGCACCACATACACACTGCAAACGGAGTATGTGTGAAACAGGCGTAACACGATGGCCAGCTCCGTTTGCCGAAAACATGCAAAAGACAAGAATCTCAATGTTTTTTAGTTGTGTTAACACTTTTGCAAGCACTTTAATATCTAAAACCATAAACACTTTCAATCATGGGCGACATTTGACTCTTGAGTCAGGGGGGGCAAGGAAAAAAAAATATATATATATCAACATATTTTATGTTCCATCCATTGCCAATCACTGCTATTTCAAGAGTGAATCCCGCATAAATATGGGGATGTCAAAATCAAAGAACAAAAGAAAAAGAGAAATCACTCGACTGCTCTAGTCGCTGATTAACTTTTGTAGCTTGAATAAAGATTAATCTTAAGAAAAAAGTTTATGCATATACAATTTATAGTTTATGTGAAAATTGTTTTAAAATCACTTAATATTTCAGAGCCTATTAAATATAAAAAAATAATGGCTTTCAATTATACTGTAATGTTGAATGGCTATAATTAATAGATAAAATTGAGGGAAAATGCATTTAATAGAGACACCAGTGGCAGTATTGGTATCGATTCTTCACTAATAATAGGCTACTTAGTAAAAAGATGCCATTAAAAACATATTTAAAATATATTTATATTGTTTCTACATTAATTTGGAGGTCCAATGTGAAAAAATGTGATTACTCATGATTAACTACAGAAAAATGTGTGATTAATTATTTTTGTAATCGATTGACAGACAGCACTAATGTTAACCTTTTATAGATTTTAGATTTCAATTTAATTTCTAATTTTATAGGTTCTAATTTTTCTACAGGAGGAAAACGCTTAATGAGAGACTTTGCGCATGCGTTCATATTCTGCTGTTCTGTGTCCACAGATTTGCAGGTCTTGTCTTTTTCTTGCAGGACCCTGTATGTTATTGTACTAAATTAGTTTTAATCGTTTAATCAACACCACAGCTTCTTGTCTCCATTGGCAACACGCACGAATTGTGTCGATTGAAAGTGACATCGCAAGTAGCCGAGAGTGCAAGTGGCGATTGCAAGTGACATTGTAATTTAGTTTCTTTTTTCTTGTCTTCACCACCTGGCTACTGTTGTAAAATGTTGAGAGATTCAAACAAAAAGTAATAAAACATAGAACAAAATAAAAAATAAAGACTGCAAGTGACGTCGCTAGCGGAAGCGCAAGTGTCTGAGAGTGCAAGTCTGAGAATGCAAGTCTGAGAGTGCAAGTGCAAGGCTGCAGCCAGACCCTCTTGAATTTAATAGCCCTGCTCTAATCCGTTAACATGGGTGCGGAAAAAATATGCACCACATACACACTGCAAACGGAGTATGTGTGAAACAGGCGTAACACGATGGCCAGCTCCGTTTGCCGAAAACATGCAAAAGACAAGAATCTCAATGTTTTTTAGTTGTGTTAACACTTTTGCAAGCACTTTAATATCTAAAACCATAAACACTTTCAATCATGGGCGACATTTGACTCTTGAGTCAGGGGGGGCAAGGAAAAAAAAATATATATATATCAACATATTTTATGTTCCATCCATTGCCAATCACTGCTATTTCAAGAGTGAATCCCGCATAAATATGGGGATGTCATTCCCGAAACTTTGCAGGGTGTAGCCTATGTGTTCGAAAAACGAAAGTTTCATACAAATTTTGAATGGATTATACCCTAGAAAGTGCGCAAAGCACGCTCCCTTTATCACAAAGTGTCACTCATCTTTGTTAATCGCTATCTTACAAAGTTCCATTAAAATCAATGAAGCTCTCTAAACTGCACAATGAATCTCGTATTTACATCGCGTCTGCACTTAGTCATGAGATGATTCACGAGCGTACAAAACTGCACTTAAAAACAGCGGCACTTTCAGCGGTGAGTGAATTCAAAACAAAACGTTTCTGATTGGCCATTGCGTTCAAGAAATCAACAGATATGTCTGTGATTGGTTACATTGCTCAACACTACAAAAACACGTTGAGAGTATTTAGCGCTTTGGCTGAGTGCTCCAATTGCAGCGGGGCCGACATCAGGAATTCCACGACTAACAATTTGTTAGTAACAAATGTCGCCCATGTTTCAATAATTACTTATTATTACAATAATAATAAACAGTTAGTGTCTACAGTTTCCTCTGTGAAGCAGTTTGGGCAGATTTGTCTCATATCTGGTCTACTGTGGTTTTGCGAGATCTTCATGAAACTCTCTACTGTCCTGTGTCAGAAGCTGTAATCACCAGAAAAAAAAGAAAAAAACTGAAGCGACATGTAGGTGGAATCAAGTTGCATGGCTCTGTGGTTCACGTTGACCCTACGCAGCTTCTCACGCAGAGCAAGAAATTGATGCAGTCGCCCATTGAGTGGTGGGAACTTTAGTCACCAGACAGACCATGTGGGATTGGCGATAAGGAGCTCAAGGCCACCAAACTAGAGCGATGCGGATTACAAAACTTGCACTTCCCCTCTAAGGAAACCACCATTATGTGAACTTTATTGTACAAGCGGGAATTTCTTGTCAGGAACATGCTGAACATGTCAATATTGGAGGCTCCATACGGTGGTCTGACTTTAATGTTTGAAGTGCTGATTACTGTGCTCTGCAGTGGCCAACTGGGGAGCGTTCACTTCATTTTCCATTGCGAAGAGAGGAAACTGAGTTGTTGTGAAGTTTCAGGCGACAGTGTTTTATAGGTGGACCTCCTGGGTACAACGAGTAGGCTATTCCACAGAACAGTGGTTTTCATACTCGACTCCACTAGGTGGCGCCACAAAAAATAAATACGATTTTTTCAATAGTGTTTTAGTATTTTTTTTTAACCACATTTAAAAATAGTACAAAATGTATTTTATACAATATAAATAAAAGACAGAAATATTGTCATGAACATAAATAAAAACCAATAAAACGTTTTTTTTTATAAATCAATAATTTAATGTTAAAAACATGCTGCTTTGAAATATATTCATTGTGAAAAGCGCTATACAAATACACTACCAGTCGAAACTTTGCAAAAAAAAAATGGTACTCAATTAATTATAATGTTTCTTGTTATTATCAAAGTTAAAAACAGTTTTTGCTGTTTAATATATTCTTTGATAAATGGAAAGTTCAAAAGATTAGCATTTATTTTAAAAATAAATCATATGTAATATTATAAATGCCTTTACTTGCCACTTTTGACCAATTTAATGCATGCTTGCTGAATTATTTTTTTTAATATTTTATTTTATTTTATGTTTCTAAACATTTCTTAGAATTAAATCTGAAGGATCATGTGACACTGAAGATATCACAATATTAATTTTTTTTTTAAAATTTTATTGATCTACTAAATTTAGCCTCGGTGAACAGAACTTTAAAAAGCATTAAAACATTATTCCAAACTTTTGACTGTCAGCAGACATTTGGATTTAATTATAAAAAAAAAATCTGTAATACTGTAATATTTTATTTAAAATAAATTAATTAATTCATACAAATAAATAAAATAAAAAATACTCCATCCCAATAATGTCCCTGACTGTGTATCAAATTATTTTGCTCTCACTACATTTATTTGGCCTCATAGGAAAAAAAAACATCTTAAATGTCTGCTGACCTATTTTTACTTCAATTGTGTTTAGAAAAGCTGATTAAGCCACATAAATCTGCATTACTTCACCCGACAAAATCCAGGCTAAAAGTTCTGCCTTCATGACCTGAATGACTCAATTCTGTCACAGTTAATTCCAAATCCAGACCTTAAACAGTCAGCGAGTGTGTAATTAGTTAGCCAAATGTGAAGTCACCCTGAGAGCTTTGCTGCATGGCATGTTGTTTAATCAAGCACCTTCACAAAGGCCTGACGGAGATAGAGTCTGTCTTTCATTAGTGGAGAGTCCGGGTTTATGCAGGAAGCCAGCTGTAACTATCATAAGCGGCACATTCATTGGTTTCCCATGGTATAATTAAAGTTGCTTTGACTTATTTTGTGTCAAAGCTCCAGGGTCTCTTCTTTCTTTAACAGCTTTGAACAGCCTCATCCTCTATTCGCACATTTCTCACTCTGAGAATACCAGTAAGATGCTCTTTTGAACTTTTCTGTAGCAGAAATAAAAGCCACTGGTCTAGAAAACAAACAGACTGGAATCATTACAACAGCAAATTAAGTGAAGTGTATAACACTGGTAAGAATAAAACAGGTTGATGGTTGTTCAAGATCGATGATTTTCTTTTTGTTCATGTTACGAATCCGGTTCATGGACTTCCGTCCAATTGCCACCAGAGGTCGCTCTTCCATTTTAGTAGCTCTCTCACTACACAGATTTTCACATGTCACCCCGGACTACATTTCCCAGCAGCCATTTCACTAATCACACGTTCACCTGAAACCAATCACACACACTATATAACACACACTCAGATGCTGTTCAAACTGCCGAGTATTGTTTTAGCGTTTATGCTGTTTAGCGTAGCTACTTTATGCAGCCAGTTCCCTGTCCTTGTTTAAGTTTTCTAGTTCTAGTTAGAGATGTGCCGAACGAGGCTTTTGAAGCAGTGAGGCTTTTACAACAAACTGCGTTGATTCTTCAAAGCTTTTGACAAAGTGCTCTACCCCGCCATCTGATGGTCAATAAAAATTCTTACACCAACTGTATCATTTAGATGTTTTGTTCATTGGGATGTCATTGTAAGGTTTAATTGTCTATTTAATAAGCATATGTGTCATAGCAAGGTGGTATATGTGTGTGCAGTTTCCCAAATGTATTGTATTTTGCACAATACAATGACAATAAAGACTTTATTTTCTTCATTTTTACTTGCATCAAACTTGTGTCTTTTCACATAAATAGAATGTTTAATACGCCAATAAATTAGACCTACATCATTTTTCATTGCACCATTTTTGTGTCTTCCTTACAAAAGAACACAAACATGCACTTTGTTAAAAAACACAAATGCACAAATACAAATGCTGTTATTGCATTTAATATATTTAGCAATAATATATTTTTCTCGCCAGTGTGAGCTGTTGACAACAGAGGACGGCGTTTACAAGCAGCAAAAATGTTTGTGGTTAGGGAAGGACTTTTATCCTTTTTGGGAGCAGTGGTTGAGCACGCAAGGTATTTTAATTTTCATTCAGTCAACAGACATTCACATGTCACTGTTTTTAATAGTAGTACTATAATTAACAATGATACACCACGTAAAAACACTACATACAGGCATGCTGACTGATATAACTATAACATTGCACTAAATGGATCGCGGGTATGGTACAGCGCAATCGACGCGCTTTGTATTTGAGCCTAGCGTGACGTGTCAGTGAGGTAACGAAGCTTCGTTTTCACAGGTCACGTGACAGCCTCATTTCAAGCAATGCTCCGGAACACTGTTTCGAAGCACTAGTGTGTCAAAAACTCGAAACGTGTGTCGACACTAGGTGTCGATCTACCCATCGTTATTTCTAGTTTTCATAGTCTAGTCAAAGTCTTGCATTGCCTGTTTCCTGATCTTTTGCCTGTGTATCTTGGATTTACCCTTTGCCTTGCTGTTTCGGACTGTGTTTGCACCTCGCCTGGACTATTGCTCATGTTTTTGGATTACCCCTCTTGTCAAGCCCTTTGGATTATGTTCGCCGTTGACCGACCTACGCCTGTTTATCGGATTACTCTTGTGTCTTGCCCTCAATATACCTGTTGCCATTGTCTGACCCTCACCTGTTTCTGACCATTCTATGAATAAAGCTTTGCAAATGGATCCGCACATCTCTCGTCCCTGTCGCCTCATTACAGTTAATTTTTAATTGTTAGATGTATGTGTCAGATTTGGGTTGGAGTCTTTATATACCAGTTAAGACCCTTCTTCCAAGACAGTTTAATATATAGCAGTGGAATAATGGCGAATTTGTGGACAGCTGCCAAATAAAACATTAAGGTTTTGCAGATGTTATCACTGTTGTTTTATGAAGCCATTTTTTTTTGTTATATCAAGAAATCTATTGATTTTGTAATATTTTACTTTAAGAGTATGAGGAACCAGGACATCTTTTCTGGAAAATCATCAGAACAATCCATTAAAGCTAAGTACATGACCAAAGCAATCTGAGAAGGTCCTAAATCAAAATTACAGTGAATCACGCAGCTGTCACACATTGTGATCTAACGCATTAATCTGTTTGAAGTTCATATCACATTTTGAATGGCTAATTATTATGCCAGTACAGATGCAGACTTTGTTGTGGTCTCAACTGATAAATTAAGTTCTGTAAAATTCCACATTGTACTTACATATATTACACTGCTGTTCTCACCTTGCAGCCATATATTAAAATAATAATAATAATAACTGCATATATGCATATAGATTAATAATAATACTTTTATATTTATTAACATAATAATATATTTATTTATTAATATAATAAATATATTATTTATTATATTGTATTATAATAATTAT
>NW_015507642.1:49758-54552 GCF_001515645.1 Sinocyclocheilus grahami
ATGCTTTTATTTTATTTATATTTAATGTATTTCATTATTAGAATTTTAAATATATTAAAATATTAAATATTAAAAATATTTAAAACAAATGTATTACTACTACTACTATTACTACTACTACTACTAATAATAATGAAATGAATTAAATATAAATATGTTTAATGTGTGTTTCATATGCGTTTTACATATTTCACATGTGATTGCACATGTGAAGTTCATGTGGTTTTTCTGAAAGGGTAAAATAAATAAAAATAATAAATAATAATAATAATACAAATAAATAAATAAAATAATAAAATAAAAATATCAGCCAAATATGTTTTTTTTATATATACTTTATAATGAATATTTTTCCACCTACTGTATAAATGGGTCTATATACATGGAAATATACAGATGCTTTCATCTTTTTGCATTTCGTACAAGGTTTGCTCTCTGTAGTTTCTGTCACATCACTAAAAAATACTTAAGGTAATATGGTAAGTCAGTATGATGCTGAAAACCACAATTTTACTTCAGTGTCAAGGCACCTAAGTGATGAGCATTCGAAATTCAGAGACATGCATTTAGAACCAACTACATAATTGCAGCCTTGCTTAAATGATTTATGGACATTTTAATGTTTTTATGTGAAATTGCAACCACATTTTACAGCGTAATCAACGGGACACTCAGCGATGTATCTCGCTGCCAACAGAGTGAAAGCAAAATGTGATCCAGTATTTAAGGAACCATTATCCTCCAACTTAGGGCATTTGGCACCCTCGTACTTTTCTCACCACTTGGGGTTGTCTTGACAGATGAGGTAAAGACAGCTTTTCTTTCAGAGACCAAAAGCACAGCCGAATCAGTCAAAATGCCAGCCATATGCATATGTGTGAAGGGCTGACAGGGGCGGCCAGCTCAGTGACACTCTGAATCGGGGTACTCTGTACCGGGAGTCGAGAGACTCACTCAGGAGTGAAGGAAGTTAAAGGAAGAAACTGACATGTGGATATACGTAAGCCTCCTCATTTCACAGTTGAAGCAGAGTAAAGTCGAGAGTGAGCTAATGCTGGACAGGGTAGAAAAATGCCACTGAAAGTCCAACAATGGTTACTTTCTGCTAATCTCTTCTACACTGTGCTATTATTAAAAAGAAACTGGAAAGGTTAAAGATCAAAACTAGGAAGTCTTGGCTTATTTTGTAGGATATGCATTAGGGGTGTAACGGTACACGTATTCGTACTGAAAATTTTCAGTACGGGTCTTTCGGTTTGGTATGCATGTGTATCGAACAAAGACAGCATTGTTTTAACCACTGCATGAGCGGAACTTCATTGGAAACTTTCAGTTTTATATATTGTTACTTTTGATAAGAAACAAAGTCTCATCTTTCAAATGGCCTTTTTTTCAGGAAATTCAAACAATAAATTCCATATTGACGCTCTTTGATGTGGCGTGACAGATCACTATATAAACTACTCAGTTCAAACGGCAGCACGGAGCGCGATCATTCCTTCCTCTTTACTACTAGTTTTAACGCGAAATAAACATGAATGAACATCTCACGCTTCATGTAATCACTCAATCAGTATTTCGACCGCAGAAAGATGGCAATATAACAACTTGTAAACAAAATGTCACAGCATTTCATTTACCTCAGGCAGTCATCAGTGTCCACAGCTCGTTAGTGCGCTATAAATAAAGTATAGAGAAGAGCATTTCACGAATAGACCTTATATTCATTATATTTTACTTGACCTGTTAGTGATGTCTTAATTATTTTATGTTTAAATAAATCTGTTATGAAACGAGTTATGAGAACCACTGTGTAAATGAATATATTTCAACAACAAATATAATTTTTTATCATTTAGAAGTTCATTTAATAACTGCATTATGTGCAATTTACATGTTTACATAATTGTTTTTTAAAGTTGAACATTGCTTGTTATGTTTAAAAATAAATAGTAATTCAATTTAAGTTTGGGATCTGTTGTTATTTGTAACCTTATAGTAGGCGTAATGTAAAAGGGCTCACTATAGATTAGAGCACAAGCCTATAGATTTTTATCCCAAAGAACATTTTAATTCTAACTGAATTTATTTAAAGCTACAGTTTGTAAGTTTTGCCTCTTTGTCGCCATCTCTGTTTGAAAACCTGCAATTGCAGTTGTTTGCGGAATTTTCTTCCTTGCGTGGGTTGTGCTTCTGCACGGCTCCAGCGCAGATGAATCTGATATTTTGAGGAGTATGTGTGGCTGTCAGTCACCGCACCGGTGTGGATATTAACTGTACTTCGCAATCACAGATTCTAGCCTACATCTTGGAATCTATGACCCAAATAAGAATTTTCACCGTATATTGTCATCTGAACAAGTAAGTAACAAGTCTGCCACTTTTGTTCTGACCAGCTGAGGAAAAAAGCATTACAATAAATCGCACTACCAATGGTGATTTAATCTAAAGATCGGTTAGCTCATATCACATTAAACCTTGCAAATTATTATTACTGTTATACTTTAATCTCAAATTATTAGCTTTTAAATTTTTTACATTTTGATTCTTTATAGCTCAAATACTGATTTCGGATAATTTTTAACCAAAATAAGTTACGGACTGCAGCTTTAAAGAAAGAACAATTTGTTCAGTAAACCACTGTTTAATATATATATATATATACAGTGGGGGAAATATTTATTTGATCCCCTGCTGATTTTGTAAGTTTGCCCACTTACAAAGAAATGAAGGGTCTGTAATTTTTATAGTAGGTTTATTTTAATGGATAGAGACAGAATTCCATAAAGGTTAGAGATTGATTTGCATTTCAGTGAGTGAAATAAGTATTTGATCCCCTACCAACCAGCAAGAGTCTCCCACTGACTGGTTATGTGCCCATTGTGGAACACAGATTAGTCCTGTCACTTTAAGAAGTTACTCCTAATGTCAGCTCGTTAGGTGTATAAAAACACCTCACAATCTGTATCTTCCATTCCAACCTCTCCCACCACCATGGGCAAGACCAAAGAGTTGTCAAAGGATGTCAGAGACAAGATTGTAGATCTGCACAAGGCTTGAATTTGTAATGAGAAGGAGACAACTGTTGGTGCGATTATTCGGAAATGGAATAAATACAAAACAACCATCAATCAGCCTTGGTCTGGAGCTCCGTGCAAGATCTCGCCTCATGGGGTAAGGATGATCACGAGAAAGGTGAGCGTTCAGCCCCGAACTACATGGGAGGAGCTTGTTAATTATTTTAAGGCAGTTGGAACCACAGTCACCAAGCAAACCATTGGTAACACACTATGCCGCAATGGACTGAAATCCTGCAGTGCCCGCAAGGTCCACCTGCTCAGGAAGGCACTTGTACAGGCCCGTTTAAAGTTTGCCAATGAACATCTAAATGATTCAGAGAAGGCTTGGGAGCAAGTGCTGTGGTCAGATGAGACCAAAATGTAGCTTTTTGAAACATTAACTCGACTCGCCGTGTTTGGAGGGAGAGAAATTTTGACTATGACCCCAAGAACACCATCCCTACAGTCAAGCATGGAGGTGGAAACATTATGCTTTGGGGCTGTTTTTCTGCTAAGGGTACAGGATGAATTCACCGCATTGAGGGGCAAATGGACGGGGCCATGTACTGTAAAATCTTGGACGAGAACCTCCTTCCCTCAGCCAGAACACTGAAGATGGGTCATGGATAAATCTTCAAGGATTACAATGACCCAAAACATACCACCAAGGCAACAAAGGAGTGGCTCAAGAAGAAGCACATTAAGTTCATGGAGGGGTCTATAGCCAGTCTTCAGACCTCAATCCTATAGAAAATCTGTGGAGGGAGCTGAAACTTCGAGTTGCCAAACAAAAGCCAAGAAACCTTAAGGATTTAGAGGGAATCTGTAAAGAGGAGTGGATCAAAATCCCTCCTGAGATGTGTGCAAACCTGGTGACCAACTACAAAAAAACTTCTTACGTCTGTGCTTGCCAACAAAGGTTTCTGCACCAAGTACTAAGTAATTTTTTGCTTGGGGATCAAATACTTATTTCACTTACTGCAATGCAAATCAATTTCTAATCTTTATATAATGTGTTTTTTTCTGGATTTTTTGGTTTGTATTCTGTCTCTATACGTTAAAATAAGCCTACCATAAAAATTAATTCAATTCAATTCAAATTTATTTGTATAGCGCTTTTCATGATACAACTCGTTGCAAAGCAAATTAAGTTTCTGCAATATTTAGTGGTAGCTTATCAGTGGTGACTGTCAGTTAATGTACATATGGCAGAAATGTACGGAAAAATCAATTGTAACACACTATGCCGCAATGGACTGAAATCCTGCAGTGCCCGCAAGGTCCACCTGCTCAGGAAGGCACTTGTACAGGCCCGTTTAAAGTTTGCCAATGAACATCTAAATGATTCAGAGAAGGCTTGGGAGCAAGTGCTGTGGTCAGATGAGACCAAAATGTAGCTTTTTGAAACATTAACTCGACTCGCCGTGTTTGGAGGGAGAGAAATTTTGACTATGACCCCAAGAACACCATCCCTACAGTCAAGCATGGAGGTGGAAACATTATGCTTTGGGGCTGTTTTTCTGCTAAGGGTACAGGATGAATTCACCGCATTGAGGGGCAAATGGACGGGGCCATGTACTGTAAAATCTTGGACGAGAACCTCCTTCCCTCAGCCAGAACACTGGGGTCATGGAGCCAGAACAAGATGGATCATGGATGGGTCTTCCAGCATGACAATGACCCAATACCACCAAGGCAACAAAGGAGTGGCTCAAGAAGAAGCACATTAAGGTCA
>NW_015507642.1:54594-55738 GCF_001515645.1 Sinocyclocheilus grahami
AGAGAAGGCTTGGGAGCAAGTGCTGTGGTCAGATGAGACCAAAATGTAGCTTTTTGAAACATTAACTCGACTCGCCGTGTTTGGAGGGAGAGAAATTTTGACTATGACCCCAAGAACACCATCCCTACAGTCAAGCATGGAGGTGGAAACATTATGCTTTGGGGCTGTTTTTCTGCTAAGGGTACAGGATGAATTCACCGCATTGAGGGGCAAATGGACGGGGCCATGTACTGTAAAATCTTGGACGAGAACCTCCTTCCCTCAGCCAGAACACTGGGGTCATGGAGCCAGAACAAGATGGATCATGGATGGGTCTTCCAGCATGACAATGACCCAATACCACCAAGGCAACAAAGGAGTGGCTCAAGAAGAAGCACATTAAGGTCATGGAGTGGCCTAGCCAGTCTCCAGACCTCAATCCTATAGAAAATCTGTGGAGGGAGCTGAAACTTCGAGTTGCCAAACAAAAGCCAAGAAACCTTAAGGATTTAGAGGGAATCTGTAAAGAGGAGTGGATCAAAATCCCTCCTGAGATGTGTGCAAACCTGGTGACCAACTACAAAAAAACTTCTTACGTCTGTGCTTGCCAACAAAGGTTTCTGCACCAAGTACTAAGTAATTTTTTGCTTGGGGATCAAATACTTATTTCACTTACTGCAATGCAAATCAATTTCTAATCTTTATATAATGTGTTTTTTTCTGGATTTTTTGGTTTGTATTCTGTCTCTATACGTTAAAATAAGCCTACCATAAAAATTAATTCAATTCAATTCAAATTTATTTGTATAGCGCTTTTCATGATACAACTCGTTGCAAAGCAAATTAAGTTTCTGCAATATTTAGTGGTAGCTTATCAGTGGTGACTGTCAGTTAATGTACATATGGCAGAAATGTACGGAAAAATCAATTAAAGACGTAATCAATTAAAGACGTAATCAAACAGATGATGAACACTATTAACAGCAGTTATTATTGCGATGCCAATCCTGTGGCAGAAACAGATAGAGACATAATTAGCGTAGCTGCTGTTCCAACCAAGCAAAATTGATTTGGTTAACCCAAGCTAAAGAATAATAATGAACATCTAAATACAAATTACAAATTACAGACCCTTCATTTTTTTGTAAGTGGGCAAACTTACAAA
>NW_015507643.1:0-702 GCF_001515645.1 Sinocyclocheilus grahami
ATAAAATTTGAATAAAAGCCTAAATTATATCTATTCATCATGTAAAGTGATTGTGTCTTTTCATGACACTTGGATTAAACCGCTTAAATCATATGAATTACTTTTACGATGCCTTTATGTCGTTTTTGGATCTTGAAACAATGGACAGAAATTTCTCAGGTTTCATAAAAAATATCTTCATTTGTGTTTGAAAGATGATGCTAATGGGTCTGAAGGGTTTGGAACGACATGAGGGAACTCATTTTATTTGTAGTTTTAACAATCTTCCTTCATATAAAATCTTTTTTTGTTTGTGTGTTTCTGATTTTTTTCTCTGTTAGTTTGGACCATGGAGGACATTTCAGAATCAAACCAGGACTGAGAAAATGTAGGTCCTCTCTCTCTCTCTCTATCTCACTCTCTCTCTCACACACACACACACACACACACACACACACAGACACACACACACATACACACACATACACGACACGCCTGTGCATATTTAAAGGGGTCATATGATGCTGCTAAAAAGAACATTATTTTGTGTATTTGGTGTAATGAAATGTGTTTATGCGGTTTAAGGTTAAAAAACACATTATTTTCCACATACTGTACATTATTGTTTCTCCTCTATGCCCCGCCTTTCTGAAACGCGTCGATTTTTACAAAGCTCATCGGTCTGAAAAGCGAGGTGTGCTCTGATTGGCCAGCTATCCAGTG
>NW_015507643.1:981-4735 GCF_001515645.1 Sinocyclocheilus grahami
TTTATAAAGAATATCTCTTTGAATTTGAGACTTTAGTCTTTGCAACTTTACAGATCTTCTTTATGCACCAACAGCTTGTAACACTCCAAAGAGAAAGGAAAAATTTAAATCGCATCATATGACCCTTTTAAGGGTGCCATAGATGATTTTTATCTCTCTTCTTGTGTTCAGATGCCTGTGATCTCACACTGGATCCAAACACAGCACACACTCAACTCATCCTGTCTGAAGACTACAAAAAAACAACATGTGTGAAAGATCATCAGCCGTATCCTGATCATCCAGACAGATTTGCGCAACAGGAGCAGGTTATGTGCAGAGAGAGTCTGACTGGACGCTGTTACTGGGAGGTTAAATGGAGCGGCTCAGGTCATGTAGCCGTGACATATAAAGAAATCAGCAGGAAAAGTGGCATTGACTGTTGGTTTGGTCTCAATGAAAACTCCTGGAGTATGTATTGTTCTGATATGAATTATACTGTCTGGTACAATAATAACAGCACTGATGTATTTGGCCCTTCATCCCACTCTAATAGAGTAGGAGTGTATCTGGACTGTCTGTCAGGCACTCTATCCTTCTACAGCGTCTCTGACACACACACACTCTCACACATATACACATTCAACACAACACTCACTGAACCCCTCTACGCTGGATTTGGGGTTTATCCTGAAGCTTCTGTGTCTCTTTGTCAGATTTAACAAAATTTGTGAAGAACCACAGAGACCTGGGAAAGAAATTGCAAATACTGTTGCAATTGTGAAATAAATTCAGCTTGTAATATAAATTTGCAGTGTGAGATACAAAGTTGCAGTTATGAGAAGTAGTTGCATTTCCAAGATCATATTGTCATATTGTACAAGTCATATTGTAAGATATAAAGTCACAATTACCAAAAATTCCCACTTTTCAGAAAGTCGCCATTGCACGAAAATTAATTAATCAAATTCGACATACAGTTCACATGGATATTACTAATCAAATAGCCAATTAAATGTAGAGCGCTGTGAATTTGAAGTTGCAAGATATTCTGGGTTGCAGTGGCATTCAGTGTATCAACAAGGTTTCCCTTTAATGAGCAATGACTTCCCTTTAATGTGGAAAGACTTCCACAAGTGCAAATAAAAGATGTGATTGGTTGGATTTTCTGTCACATTGTTAATGTAAATGATATGGAAATCATAATGTTATATTGAGTAGAATTAACAAAATGTGTTCATACCTGCATAGGTGTGTATTTGTGAGTGTTTTCCTCTTTGAGTCATGAAGTTTTCATTTGCTGTGTTGGCTCTTCTTCCCTTTTTCACCGTAATTACATGGGAGTTGGTTTTATTTGAGCTCTCAGACTTATTTTATATTTTTTTAAATTTCCAGAATCAAAGGTGATGGTCTGTAGAAGCAATCTGGGCTCTTCATTTGGTGTGATCTTATTAAAGCTACTGTAGATGTCGTCACTGTTTCAGAGGATCCACAGACTCAGTTTCATCTGCTGGATTGTTAAGAAATGTTAGATCAGCGTGTTTCTCTTTGTTCAATATCATAGAGTTAAAATAATTGTTTAATGAGTTTTGTGCAACACTGATATTATGTATTTCACAATGTGTTTTATTGCCGTTTTCTTTTTTTTTACATGATTGAGTTTTGTTATGTAATAAATTATGTTAGCTAAAGCTATAATTCAGTGATTCATATCATTTGTTTTTTGTTTGTTGCCACCTCAACATTTTATGTTACTGTTTCTATTTTACTTTTATTTGTGCCTATGTTTTGGATTGGTTTTGTCAAAACATTTTGTCAGGTAACCCAAAATGTGCTTCATGTAGTAACATCTAAATTAAATATCCAAATGAATGATTATTGAATCAAGCTGATTTCATGAGGTTGCAAATGAAAGTAACTTTTAAGCATCAGATCAGGTGAAAATGTCTCTTTATTGTGACAGCTGCATAGTTTAATACTGGGTTACTGATTTTCTTCAATAAATCTTTATATATGGTCACTGTCTGTCATGTTATATCATTACATTTCAGTCAGGACTGAGAGATCCAGATTACAGTCTTTATTTAGTTGATTATACATTCAGATGACGCAGTGATTTAGTGTGTGATTACAGCACGTGTTCAGACAGATGTCACTCACACATGTCTGCTCTCCTCTATTTCATCTGTCTTTCTGATTTCTCCTCTCATCTCTCAGTCTGTTTCATTGGTTGCTCTCTCATGTCCTGAATGAATGATGTTGGTGTCTCTGCTGCTGGACGGGGGTCTTTGTGAGTCTGTGTGTCCAGGACAGTCTTCTCTCTGTGGGACACAGCCGGAGTCTGCCCCGTTTTGTCTGATTTATCAGACTGCTGTGAGTCGGGACTGAGAGACAATGGACACACATGAAGAACAGTTTATACTTCATTTAGGACACACTGCACCACTGCAAGGTAAGATACAAACACACGTGCATTTGTTTCATTATGTTAGTGAGGACATTGCATAGATGTCTATTGATTTTCTATCAGATTAATGATATTTTCTATCCCCATCTAACCCAACTCCTACCCCTAAACTTACACATCACAGAAACTTCTGCAAAACACTAGGTTTACAGCAAACACATGCTTTGGTTGATTTGTAAGCCTTTTTAACCAATACGGACCAGTAAAATGTCATCACTAGCGTGTTGGCATATTATTCAAGTGTGGACATTTAGCCCTCACATGTACAATTAAACAAGTACACGTACGCACACACACACACACACACACACAAACACGTCTTTACCCACTGACCAAAATGGCGAAACTTTGACGATTACAGTGCTTAAGTAAATTAAAGGCTACTATTGAGATTTGATTTTGATATCCTCAGACTTTTGTTACATTCCTACAACATATTTTAAAATTGTAGAATGAAATCCTTGTATTGTATGAATATTTCTTTATCAGCATCAACAAAATACACATTTGACTGTAAATTATTATTTTATTTCACTAACATAGTGAACAGAAGTGATATTGCACATAGAGTACATTGATCACATTATAAACAATAATAACAAACTTGTTGAACTGTTGCATAAACAGGAGTGAATGAGGCGTGCTCTCGACGCGCCTTTACAAAAACTTCAGTGATACACTTGCAGTATTTAGTGCAGTTGAAGGGATACAGCTGTGGCAGGAAACTAACAATAAATTACATTTTCTACCTACTAGATTGTGTTTCATTAATGTCTAGACCTAGCCCAACCCTAAACCTTCCCCTTACAATAATGCAAAAACAGTAATTGTTGTAGAAAAATCATGCTATATTGATGTGCACATACCCAGTAGCCACAGCTGTATCTCTTCTAGCCTTAACCATTTAGTTTTTTTATTTTATTATACTCGACACAGTACAAAATAAATGCTGACTAAGGTATCCAAATGACCACTTTAAAGGGGTCATATGATGCGATAAAAATTTTTCCTTTCTCTTTGGAGTGTTACAAGCTCTTGGTGCATAAAGAAGATCTGTAAAGTTGCAAAGACTAAAGTCTCAACTCCAAAGAGATATTCTTTATAAAAGTTCAGAGTCAACCACGCCTACCTAAAACGCCTCGTTCTAACACGCCCCCACATATCTACCTCACTATGTGGGAAGATTTGCATAACGCCGCCCAAATGTTCACGCAAAGAAAGAAGGCATAACTTTTATTCTCGCTGTAGTATTGTTGCCCCTGCCGCCATGTCGTGAAAGCACTGTGTGATTCGTTGTGAAAGTGAAAC
>NW_015507643.1:5378-7079 GCF_001515645.1 Sinocyclocheilus grahami
TAAACACATTTCATTACACCAAATACACAACATAATGTTATTTTTAGCAACATCATATGACCCCTTTAATATCAAACTATTAAAAGTACTGAAGATGACACAGTAACGCTTTAAATTACAACCCGCAAAGAACTACGTAAGTATACTGAATTTACGGTGTACGTTTCTGTAATGATAGTGTACCAAAAATAACGTAAGGGAACAATGTGTTAAGTTTGGGTCATAAGGGGGTAACAACCAGAGATGCAACCTGCAAAGAACTGAGTAAGTAAACTGAAGTTACAGCGTAACTTTTTTGTAATAGTGTACGCATTCAGTAACTCCATGTAGGTAGGGGAATAATATGTGACGTTTGCGGAATAAAGGGGTAACAACCTGTAAAATTACAAACCATTTATACTGTAAGTATTTTGAAACTAAGAGGTACCTATTCTAATATTACATGGTATGTATAACCTAAACACTAACCTTATGTTTGGAAGTGTTTTAGAAAGACGATATTATTTTTATAATTTTACATTGGTATTTTATTATAGGCCTAGGTATTTTAACCATTCTATTATTAAAGGAAACATGATAGAGATTACTGAACAACAAAACTGGACATCTAGTGAAATGAGTTAATGAGTTTCTGCTATGATTTATATAATTCACACGTCTACCTACCTTATGAAAGCTTATTCATCGATCTCAGCTGAGTCACACCAGCAACTTCCCAGTACCACTATCACCAAATAACTTTGCATGATATACCATCAAGGTTCAATGCAGCTTAAAACAAGCTTACCACTTTCCAGCTGTTCGCAGAAAAAAAAATACATGATACAACATTTGTATTTCAGTGGATGTATACTGTGATGTTTTTATAGCAAAAAAGAGGGTTTAATTTGGCCATCAAACAATTAAATTAAAACTAGAGCAACATTTTTCTCTGTAATTACTGTGCAAATATACACTTGTTCTGTGTTTAAGCCCAACTCCTCCCTTATTCCATGTTTACAGGGTAAATACAACAGTTGCGGGCTGTAAATTAAAGTGGTGCTTGTTCCCCCTTGTTCCATGCAGTAACAGGGTAAGTGGCTACAACAAATTGCTCTGAAATTATTGTTTATACAGTAGGTCATACATACATATAGGTGCATCTCAATAAATTAGAATGTCGTGGAAAAGTTCATTTCAGTAATTCAACTCAAATTGTGAAACTCGTGTATTAAATAAATTCAATGCACACAGACTGAAGTAGTTTAAGTCTTTGGTTCTTTTAATTGTGATGATTTTGGCTCACATTTAACAAAAACCCACCAATTCACTATCTCAACAAATTAGAATACTTCATAAGACCAATAAAAAAAACATTTTCACTGTGTTTTCTGAAGTGCACAGTCAACGCAGCCATCTACCAGGACATTTTAGAGCACTTCATGCTTTCCTTCTGCTGACAAGCTTTATGGAGATGCTGATTTCATTTTCCAGCAGGACTTGGCACCTGCCCACACTGCCAAAAGCACCAAAAGCTGGATCAATGACCATGGTGTTACTGTGCTTGATTGGCCTGCAAACTCGCCTGACCTGAACCCCATAGAGAATCTATTGTCAAGAGGAAGATGAGAGACACCAGACCCAACAATGCAGATGACCTGAAGGCCGCTATCAAAGCAACCTGGGCTTCCATACCACCTCAGCAGTGCCACAGGCTGATTG
>NW_015507643.1:7333-10423 GCF_001515645.1 Sinocyclocheilus grahami
AGCCTCAGAAGGAGGAATATTTCAGGAAGAGAATCAGTGACCAGCATCAAGCCAGCAGAATCATCTCACACATCAGAAGAGCAATAAGCCTCCACATCATGTGCCACATCCCTGTCTTCTGCTGGATCTCATCCACTATGCTTCAGAAGCTCCTGGAAGAACATCTGAGTGCAGAAATCCCTCAAACAGTGACTGAAATGTACATCCACTTCCTGCTGATTCAGATCAACATGAGGAACCAGAAGTATGAAGAGAGAGATCCAGAGAAACTGTCCAACAGAGAAGTGATTGTGAAACTTGCTGAAGTGGCTTTCAATCAGCTGATGAAGGGCAATGTGATGTTCTATGAGGAGGACCTTATTGAGAGCAGCATAGACGTCACTGATGCCTCAGTGTATTCTGGGATTTGCACTGAGATCTTTAAGGAGGAGTTTGTGCTTCATCAGAGAAAAGTCTACAGCTTCATTCATCTGAGTGTTCAAGAGTTTCTCGCTGCTTTGTATGTGTTTTACTATTATGTATGTACAATTATGGAGGGATTAAAGAATTTTGCTTCAGTACAACATTTGCTTAAAATTGCAGTGGAGGAAGCCCTTGAGAGTGAGAATGGACATTTGGATCTGTTCCTGCGGTTCCTGCTGGGCGTCTCACTGGAGTCCAATCAGAGACTCTTACAGGATCTACTGACACACACAGAGAACAGCTCAGAAAGCATCAGGAGAACCACACAGTACATTAAAGAGAAGATCAAAGATGGACATGGACTCTCCACTGAAAGATCCATCAAACTGTTCCTCTGTCTGCTGGAAGTGAATGATCAGACTCTGTCCAGAGAGATTCAGGAGTTTGTGAAATCAGACAAACACTCAGAGAAGAAACTCTCTCCTGCTCACTGCTCAACAATTGCCTACATGCTTCAGATGTCAGAGGAGCCGCTGGATGAGCTGGACCTCAAGAAATACAACACATCAGATGAGGGGAGAAGAAGACTGATACCAGCTGCCAGTAGCTGCACTAAAGCTCTGTGAGTGTCTATTTCTTGTGTAATTATTGATAGAAATGCACCGATCGATCGGCCAGGGATCAGAATCAATCTCACTTCTTTCCGATTCCGAGCTGATCCATGTTACCAGCGGCACAGGCAACAACGTCAGCCGCGCCTTCTCACTCTCTTCTCTCCGACGACCCCTTCTCTCTCACACACGTCTCATTCGCTCCGGTTAAATAGTGCTTGTATTGCGCATTATTTTAGTCATTCCCGCAGGTTTCACTTACACCAAAAGCATGCGCACCAGAACTGATCAATATTAGTGGAGCGCACACAAGCCACGCTCAGTCTCAAACAGCTTGTGAGCCACAAATACCAAAATGAGTGGCTAACTGTGCTAAAACGTTTAAATACATACAAAAAATGCCCATCTTGGCGAGTATCCAGTTAAACACAGTCAGTTTTGGAACGTTAAATAGTTGAGAAAGAGAACGCATGTTGTGTAACATGGGCCTGTTTGCACCTGGTCACTTCATGCATTTTTTTCTGATCGGATATCTGTCCGATTGTGAAAAGGCCAGGTGTAAATGCCCTCTGAAATGTATTCGAGATGGATATAAATCCGATCGCTCAAACCACCCACATAGCAATTGTCTTCTGGCCCAGCTCTGGGCCAAACAAGCAGTTACACTCGGCCCACATGCAGCAAAGAATTACGGCCCTTGTTTGGCCCAAATTTGGACTACAGACATGAGCCATAACTGGCCCAAATCTCAGCTGAATAGTAATTTATAATCAGCCCTGATCTGGGCAAGAACAAGTTTTAATAGTGCTACCCAATCTCAGCCTTCAGTAAACCACATAGAGACCAGCCTTTAACCAGAAACCCCAAAACTGAGCCATAAAAAAGCCAAAAAAACAACAACAACTCAGCCACGGCTCCATCGATAGGCAGTAAAACACACAGCTACACCTTTAGACAATTAAGCATCTGTGATTCACACTTCTTTAGATTGTGAGGGAAAGAGTTTCTGGCTCAGCTGGGACTCGAACCAGAGATCTTCTTTCTGTGAGGACACAGCATTTCCCACTGAGCCTGAAACTGAAACTTTTTCATGATTGTATGTGTGTAAAATAAAATAATAATAAAACATTTACAGGTGTAGCGGATCAGCTTTACAGGTGTAGCGAATCAAGGGGAAATATGAATAATAAATCATAACTAGTTATAATTAATTATAAATATTTAGATCCGCTGTAAGTATGTACTTGACCTCTCAGGGTCAACTGTCTGTCAATTTTAAGAATGTTAATTTCCTGGTTAAGGGAAATAACTTTCTTACTGTACAATACTACACAGAGCCTGTAGCATAAATCTGCATGATTAGGGACTCCAGTTATGAGCAAACAATGAACAACGTCAAGTGTGATACAAGTAAGACTTTATTAACTACATAAACACTTAAACTAGTCTATCATACACATATGCACACACACACACACACACGCATACAGTTGGTATAGGAACAGGATTAAAGCTTAGGCAGTAAAGAGAAGAGAAATAAAGCATGAAGCTATGGGACCATTGGATATTCAGCAGATCTACAGCCTGAAGGAAACATCAGTTTCTTAGTTCAAACACACCTTTGTAAAAAGGTGCAAATGATACTTAATGTATCAATTAATAAGACTAAGTTTGATACTTGCACGTCTTGTCTGTCTGACAGAGAGTCCCGATGCAATCTGAAGGCTCAAGTTGATCTTTGCTGAAGTTGGTTGATGGAAAAGAACCAGTTGGAGTCAGATTAGCTTGGTGAATGGAAAGTCAAGGCCCGAGGCCTGGCGCAAACTTAGGGTGTCCTTAGAAGCGTTCTAGCTCACATCGTCTCAGAATCTAACAGAACCACAGACTGGAGGCGGTTCACTGATGTGAGGCCTTTAAGGCCTGACAAGATTCACGCCTCTCAGGATGAGCTTGTCCAATGAGAAAGGCTGAAATTCCAAGCGGGAGTTTGGAAATACTGGGGAGTTTTATGACCCTTTGTGTGAAAGCATGGTAATTTGCATATGGAACTTGAATCAAAATTACTAAAGATTCTCAG
>NW_015507643.1:10723-23012 GCF_001515645.1 Sinocyclocheilus grahami
GTCAGAAAGTAAAAGTCCTGCCATATGTTTATTCCACCCATGAACTCAGCAGCTGATTTCAGCAGAGGAGGAACCAAGTCATTCCTTTCAAGTCACAAACGAGTCTCAAGTCAAATCCCAAGTCCTCAAAGAGTTAAAGTTAATGAGATAATTAAGTGACTAATTAAATGATGATTGTGCATTAGTGATGAACACCTGCTGTTATTGAGAATTACAGAGGATCAGATGTTGATGTTTTATTGGTTAAAATGATGTCACCATCATGGAGATCAGTGTTTGCTTTAGTTGTGCTCTTGAACCTTTTAATAGTTGAATCTGTTAAGCAATTACAATATCGTTTTACAACAAACATTTGTACATTGCTGAATTAAAAGCTTGAGGAAGCAGCTTACATGTTCTGCTTATAACTCACTTGAGTGAATATTATGAAAGTGTTTCTCTTTGGTTTATTGACTAACATCCAACTTTTACAGAACAGAAAATAAGTCCTATTAAATATACATAATGCTTAAATATTGAAAAAAATAAAGCTTATATTGCTCAGGCTTTTAGACATGAACACTTATCATATGATCCTCAACAGGGGTGACAATAATTATTCATGCTGCAGTGCATGATGGGAGTTTTTACTATGGTGTTACCCAGCATGTATTGCAGCATGAAGCATTTTGTTGATTGTCACCATTGTTGAGATTCATATGGTGGTTCTTGATGTCTGTGTGTGTCGAAACAACACTGGAATTCAAATAAAGAAATATTCATAATTAAAATTCATTCAATATAATTATTTGAGTGACACTTTCATTGAATGCTGTAGTTTAACAAGGTTGATTAATCAAAAGCTAAACATATATTAAAAAACAAAATAGATAAAACAGGTTGGCCCCTGATGATTATTTCATCATTTGTAATCTGTTAATAGCTGCTCACTGCACAGCACTGATCTCACTGCTTTCCAACACCACATGCATTACCACAAAGAAAGCTCTAATGCAAGAGCTAAAGGTCAAGAGCGCAACTAAAGCAAACACTGATCTCCATGATGGTGCCATCATTTTAACCAATAAAACATCAACATCTGATCCTCTGTAATTCTCAATAACAGCAGGTGTTCATCACTAATGCACAATCATCATTTAATTAGTCACTTAATTATCTCGTTACCTTTAACTCTTTGAGGACTTGGGATATGACTCGAGACTCGTTTGTGGCTTGAAAGGAATGACTTGGTTCCTCCTCTGGTGAAATCAGCTGCTGAGTTCAGGGGTGGAATAAACATATGGCAGGACTTTTACTTTCTGACCCCTGGATTGTCCGCCTCTGCACGGAAGTAGTGTTGAAGTTCACAAGATGTATGATAAAATTAAATGATCAAATAAGCATTTGGTAAAATCAACTGAAATAAAACATTAAATCTCTGAAGATCTCAGCAGAGGATGTTTGAACAACTCCACAAGCAGCATCACCAGCTTCACTTATTATTAACCAGACTGACTATATTTCTGTCAGCCATCTAGAGAAGCTCTTATTGAGAATTAATAGAGGTTTAGATGTTGATATTTGTTTCATTTTAAGTCACCATTGTGGTGGGCAGTGTTTGCTTTAGTTGGGATCTTGGTCCCTGTACTTCTTGTGTTAGCTTTTCTTCAGCTGCTGCCAGTCTTGTCATAACAAATCTCTCAGGGTCAATAAACAGATAGATGTCCGATCAGCGAAAATGCATGAAATTACCAGGTGTAAACAGGCCCTTAGAACCATCAGAGCAGCATTAAATGTATTTTTTGATGCAAAGGTAATATAATACAAAGTATAGTGTAATAAATATACTGTACATCATTAAAAAAAGAAAATCTAAAAATTTTGCAGGACTTTTTATGCTGATGACTATTGAAATGCATCCTCACAGTCTGTGAAAAGGGTCTATAAGATGCATTTTCACTTTTAAGCATATTACACTCACAGAAAAAAATATAAATTTTTCAGTCTTTCTGGCTGTAATCTAACTGGCCAGGACTGTGAAAGTGTGTCATCAGCTCTACAATCCTCAAACTCTGCCCTGGGGGAGCTGGATCTGAGTAACAATGACCTGCAGGATTCAGGAGTGAAGCTGCTCTCTGATGGACTGAAGAGTCCAAACTGTCAGCTGCAGATACTGAGGTATTTAAGAACATATAAGAGATCATATAGTCAGCCGGTCATAATGTTGATGTGTGTCTCTAGATGATCTGACTGTTTTTTTTTAGGTTCTCAGGCTGTATGGTGACAGAGGAAGGCTGTGGTTATTTGTCTTCAGCTCTGAGTTCAAACCCCTTACACCTTAGAGAGCTGGATCTGAGCTACAATCGCCCAGGACCATCAGGAGTCCAGCTGCTCAAACACAGACTGGAGGATCCTAACTATAAACTGCAGATACTCAAGTATGTGGGGCAGTAAGAGTGATATTTGGATTTACACTAGATTGCTAATCTTACAGTTAAAAATGTTGATCAAACTGTGCATCATGCCTATCGGCACACTTTAGCTGTGAAAATGGTTACAATATAGCAGAGGTGGGACTTTCAAGTCACAAGCAAGTCTTCAAGTCAAATCCCAAGTCCTCAAAGAGTTCAAGTTAATGAGATAATTAAGTGACTAATTAAATGATGATTGTGCATTAGTGATGAACACCTGCTGTTATTGAGAATTACAGAGGATCAGATGTTGATATTTTATTGGTTAAAATGATGGCACCATCATGGAGATCAATGTTTGCTTTAGTTGAGCTCTTGACACTTGTGTTAGATCTTAATTAATAGCAATAGCAAATCATCATGCACTGCAGTATGAATAATTATTGTCACCACTGTTGAGGATCATATGATAATTGTTCATGTCTAAAAGCCTGAGTTGATACAGTTTTCATTTTTTTCAATATCGAAGCATTATGGTGGCATTTGTTTAGTGGGACTTTTTTTTCTTTTTTCACAGTTCAGTAATATCTGAATTTCAGTCAATAAACCAAAGAGAGACCATTTTATGATGGTCTTTCATCATGAGTTATATGCAGAAAGTCTAAGCTCGTCTGCTATTTCAAGGTTTGATTCAACAAACGCACAAATGTTTGCTGAGAAACAACATTGCAATTGCTTAGAAGCAAATTACTTTGAAATAGTATAAGGGTCAAGAGCCCAACTAAAGCAAACCTTGACCACAATTATGGTGGCATCGTGTGTTTGTGTGTTTTTTCTTTTTTGGGGGGAGTGTTCAGTTGATTTCATCTAAGGCTGCGGCTGAAGTCAGATGTAGTTCTTGCGTTTCTCTTTTCTTCAATGATGCTGATTGTTAACAGCAGGTTTTCATCACAATGCACAAACATCATTTAATTAGTCACTTAATTATCTCATTAACTTTACTTCTTTGAGGACTTGGGATTTGACTTGAAGACTTGCTTGTGACTTGAAAGTCCCACCTCTGCTATATAGTATGACCTCCTGTATATTATTGCTCAAATACACAGTATGTCAAGTTTCAATGAATGGAGACTAGTATCAATGAATAGTATAAATTACTTCTGTTTGGATTATTACACTTTGCAAAAGGACTGCTGGGAAAATTTAAACCTGTAAAAAATATATATATAATAATAATAAATAAATAAAAAGCTTAACATTTTTTATTTAGCTCTAATTATTTTAATAATTGTGCCACTGTGCAGTAGATAGTGCGTCGGACCTACGCCGTAGTTTACGCATAGACGCACACGCATAAGCCGTAGCCTGACGCGCACCTCTCCAAAAATCTAACAGCGCGTCAATTCTACGCAGACCGCAAGCGCTGTGATTGGTCCACTAGAACGCCTCCCTATGTATGTACTTGAGTTTTGTGTGTGTTTATATGCACTTTAATATATTTTAATGTTACACCTTCTTATATAAAATAAAACAAAGCAAAGAACAAGTGTCTTATCATTTATGATACTACATAGCATTATACATCAGTAGTTGTCCGCGACAAACAATGTTGATCTGCTGTGGTACAAGTCCTTGTGCAGACTGAAAGAACGCCATCATCTCCTGTTGTTGTTGTCTCCTTTTTGTAGTTTTAAATAATGATTTAATGATTTGATATTTATTTGCCGCCCTCACGGCTATAATGCTTCTCCGACGAGCCGCTTCTTCTTCGGCTTTTGCCGTGGTACTGCGGGTTACACCAGCAACATGCCCGTGGACACTGCAGACTAGTGGTTTGCATGTGTACTGCACGTTGATGCGGACAACGATGCAGAAGTATAAATGAAAACTGACGCATAGCCTACGGCGTAAAGGCTACGGCGTAGGTCCGACGCAGAAGTATAAATCAGCCTTGAGCCCTCCCTAGCTCAACAGCGCCCCACAATTTTGCAACGTAAATCTGTGGTGAAAAGGGGAACTGCAGCGCGTTCTAATTGAGAACCATTGGGGCAGATTTGAGACTGCCCCGCTTATTTTCACGTTACCCTATACGTGAACCTCGCTCCAGACAGTCCAGACCAAGACGATATCAATCCGCTTCAGCTATGTGTCTGCATCAGGTCAGTAACAAGTTGGCATGTCTGGTTATTTTTTTCTATGTGGAGTAGTGGATCAAATTAACAAAGTAGGCTATACGTTAAATCCTTTAGTTTAAATGTGCTCACATTAATTGCCTTTATATGGTTATGTTGTGTTTGTTTTGTTTATTCTGAGAATAGACATATGATCGTCTTTCCTCACCCGAATTTCTCCACAACTTGTAACATTCTAAATCAACATTTGGAGGTGATAAATACTATATTAAGGCAATTATTATACAGCATTTTATGTGTGTAACATTACTTTGAGCGTGTCAATCAACATTAGCGCGCCACCCACAGGATAACGCAAGGACATCGCTGCCAAAATTTTGTCCCCAGGTGTTCAGAGATTAGAATATAAAGTTTACAAAATGTTTTTCATATATTAGCGCTACGACCCAGAAGCTACCCCACCTAAATTTACAGCCAGGAGCCGCTACTGAAGCACAATGCAAAACTGTGACATTTAATTCACTGATGCGCGTCAGTCGGCAGCGCTAAACCCGGAAGCGCATATACTTACTTGCCGGCAACCTGCCAAAATAAAAGCCTGCTGATTTTAAGTTTGAAAATGTTGAAAATTCATCTTTAAAAAAAAAGCTGTACATTTTTAGCATTTTATTTTTAAGTTTACTATAAAATAGTTGTATTTGTATTTACTACTCCCTTTTTATTTTAAAATCTTTTACAGAGCACTAATTGTGCTGCAAGATCTTCTTATTTTTCTCAGACTGTTGAAAACAACCAAGGAAATCCGAGACACTTGTTTCAAACTATAAATAGACTGCTTCAAGTTAATGTTGTCTCTATCCAGAGGCGGACAATCCAGGGGTCAGAAAGTAAAAGTCCTGCCATATGTTTATTCCACCCATGAACTCAGCAGCTGATTTCAGCAGAGGAGGAACCAAGTCATTCCTTTCAAGTCACAAACGAGTCTCGAGTCAAATCCCAAGTCCTCAAAGAGTTAAAGTTAATGAGATAATTAAGTGACTAATTAAATGATGATTGTGCATTAGTGATGAACACCTGCTGTTATTGAGAATTACAGAGGATCAGATGTTGATGTTTTATTGGTTAAAATGATGTCACCATCAGGTAGATCAGTGTTTGCTTTAGTTGTGCTCTTGACCCTTGATTGTTTAGAGGGACTTTTATTTATTTATTTTTTTGGTTCTGTTGATTTCATCCGAGGCGGTGGCTGAAGTCAGAT
Organism: Sinocyclocheilus grahami; assembly: GCF_001515645.1. Classification (NCBI taxonomy): domain Eukaryota; kingdom Metazoa; phylum Chordata; class Actinopteri; order Cypriniformes; family Cyprinidae; genus Sinocyclocheilus; species Sinocyclocheilus grahami. Next base: position 16,504 of record NW_015507643.1, read on the forward strand.
GTAGTTCTTGTGTTTGTCTTGTCTTCAGTGATGAATGAAATGGCAGGTGTTCATCAGTAATACATAACTATCATTTAGTTAGTCACTTAATTATCTCATTAGCTGTAACTCTTTTAGGACTTGGGATTTGACTTGAAGACCTGCATGTGATTTGAAAGTCCCACCTCTGGTTGCCAGTAGTCTACAGTTGTTTTTACAGTTTGCTTCCGTAAATTAAATTAACAGTATATTTCTGTTAAAAATACAGTTCATAGTGTTTCACAGTGTCATCTCATACATTTAACCCCTTTAATCCCACAGCAAAATCCTCAGTTTTAAAGAGCACTTATATGTGTCCACACTACAGAGTGTTGAAGTGACACTGAAGCGGTGATGAAGTTAATGAGATAATTAAATGAGGATTGAGCATTAGTGATGAACGCCTGTTAACAAGCAGAATCACTGAAGGAAATAGAAACAAGAGCAGAGACACAAAACTTACAGCCAAAGATGAAATCAACTGAAAATAAAACACATTAAATGTATCAAGATCTCAGCAGATGAGGATTAAACAGCTCCACAAACACATCACCAGCTTCTTATTACTAACCAGTGTGACTTTATTTCTGTCATATGTGTACAAAAGCTCTTATTGAGATTTTAGGTGCTGTACTTTCATTTGAAGTCACCATAATGGCGATTGGTGTTTGCTTTAGTTGGGCTCTTGAACCTTGACTATATAAAAGAAGTTTTTCGTTGGTTGCTTAAATTATCTGGGTTTGTTCAACGCAGATTTTATAGCAAGAAAGGCCAAACCCAGCAATGTTCAGATAAAACTAGTGTTTGTGATATTAAAACCATCATGAACTAGTCTGATTCACTGGTCCCACCTACAGTGATTAATCTTTTATTAAGTGTGTAATATATAGCTAATACTCTTGTCAACTAAAACAGATTTTGTTGTAATCTTATTACAACAAAAGATTAATTATCAAATTAAAGGCCAGTTTCTTGAAATCAAAGGTTAGAGTTGTTCACTGTATATAGTAAGGACATTTACAGTTAGTTATTTATCACGTTTCTAGTGTGGCATTTTTGTAGTCTTTTTGGAGTCAAATCCCAAGTCCTCAAAGAGTTAAAGTTAATGAGATAATTAAGTGAGTAATTAAATGATGATTGTGCATTAGTGATGAACACCTGCTGTTATTGAGAATTACAGAGGATCAGATGTTGATGTTTTATTGGTTAAAATGATGGCACCATCATGAAGATCAGTGTTTGCTTTAGTTGAGCTCTTGACCCTATCGAGAATACAAAGTGATTTGCTTTGAAATAATTACAATATTGTTTTGCAACAAGAATTTGTGCATCTGCACATTGCTGAATTAAAAGCTTGAGGAAGCAGCTAACATGTTCTATTTTTAACTCACTTGAGTGAACGTCATGAAGGTGTCTCTCTTTGGTTTATTGATTAACATTCAGCAATTACAGAACTGAAAAAAGTCCTACTAAACAAACTCCACCATGATGCTTAAATATTGAAAAAAGAGGAAATATATTGCTCAGGCTTTTAGACATGAACACTTATCATATGATCCTCAACAGTGGTGACAATTATTCATGCTGCAGTGCATGATGGGAGTTTTTACTATGGTGTTACCCAGCATGCATTGCAGCATGAAGCATTTTGTTGATTGTCACCATTGTTGAGATTCATATGCTGGTTCTTGATGCCTGTGTGTGTGTCTTAATAACATTGGAGCTCATTCATTTACGAGTATTATGTAGACTTACAATTAAATCAATGTAACAATTTGATTTACACCTAGTTGCATGTTGTAGTCTTTAAATAAGGTTCTTCAAAAGCATATGTTAAAAGCTACCTTGGCTGTAAACAGGTTGGCCCTGATATTTAGCTTTTCTTTTCATAACAGCAAACAGCTGTTCACGTCAAAGCACTGATGTCACTGCTTTCCTACATCACATGCATTACAACACAGAGATTCAAGACAAAAAGACAAGAGCCCAGAGCCCAACTAAAGCAAACACTGATCTCCGTGATGGTACCATCATTTTAACCAATAAAACATCAACATCTGATCCTCTGTAATTCTCAATAACAGCAGGTGTTCATCACTAATGCACAATCATCATTTAATTAGTCACTTAATTATCTCATTAACTTTAACTCTTTGAGGACTTGGGATTTGACTCGAGACTCTTTTGTGACTTGAAAGGAATGACTTGGTTCCTCCTCTGCTGAAATCAGCTGCTGAGTTCATGGGTGGAATAAACATATGGCAGGACTTTTACTTTCTGACCCCTGGATTGTCCGCCTCTGCTATTTATACAGTATATCATTCTTACAGATGAGAAATTCTGGATTTACCAGAAAAGAAGGTTTTGTCAAAATTAACACTTCCAGTGACAAGATTTCCCCTAAAATATAGCTAAGTTTCTGTCCTATATGTCTCATATGTCACATATTGATCTTGTTTACTCACCATCTAACCTGTTGCTTTTTCTGAAGTTATATTGATGACAGTGAGATGATGACACACACACACACACACACACACACACACACACACACATATACACAAACTGCAGCTTAATTAAAATAAAATACATTTCACATTTATATTATTTTTAATGTTAATATTCACAAGAAGAACGGAAAAAAATGTGGTTGTATATCTAAATTTAGTTATGCATGTTACATTAATAAAATAGATTAGAAATGTATTTTTAATTGATTTAAAAATTTTAGTAAAATACAATTAGAAAAAAAAGTGCAGGAAGAACAGACTTAGACCAAAAAGCAAAAAAAAAAAACACAGTTCTACTTTTGTTTTAACTGTATTAGATGCAACTCATTTAAAATATGTTCAAAGAATGTTTTGCTAATGTTCCCATTAAGGTATAAAACATTTTTATTGAATGTTATTTATTTATTTAAAAGTTTTTTTTCTTGGTTAAATGAGCATTAATGGAACATCCATTTGTTCATTTTGCAAACATTATGGGAATGTTACTTTTGAATGCTCTCTGAATTTTGTAAAAACAAGTAACATAAAAAAAAACATTATACAAATGTCCTACTAAAACACTCAGGAAAACAAACTGTATATGTATGATGTATAAATAATGTTTTGTGCAGGTTCTGAGAATATGACTAAAGGCCAGATAACTCTGAACAAACATTCTATTTACATTTCTGGTAGAATCTTTGACAGAACCTTGACAGAACATTAGCCAACGTTCTGAGATTGTTCCCTGTTAGCTGGGTTATAGGTTGAATCTCTGGTTTCTTTTTGCCCTAATTTTTAAGCCACTTTTGAGAAAGCCATCTGCTATATTAGTAAATGTAAAAATACATGTAAATAAGTGAATGATGCATTTATATAGCGCTTTCTTGTGTATTGCTATACACCCAAAGCGCTTTACAATCATGTGTGTCATCATCCAAGCATCCACTTGGATGATGCGACGGCAACCACAGCGCTCACCACACACCAGCTACAGGTGGAGAGGAGAGAGAATCATTGAGTCTGGTAGACAAGGGCCAGTGGAGGGAATTTGGCCAGGACACCAGGGTTTCACCCCTACTCTTTACGATGAGTGCCATGGGATTTTTAATGACCACAGAGTGTCAGAACCTCAGTTTAACATCTCATGATGCTTATTGACAGTATAGTGTCCCCACGGCTGGCCTCACTAACACCTCTTCCAGCAGCAACCTAGTTTTCCCATTAGGTCTCCCATCCAGGTACTAACCAGGCTCAACCCTGCTTAGCTTCAGTGGGCAACCAGTTTTGGGCTGCGGGGTGATATGGATGTGGGTGTAAAGTGCACTGCAAATTCTACTTGTGTCCTGCATCTTCGTCTGTTTCTTTTACAGTATGTCTGGACGTATCTACTTTTCCTCATGACATTATAAAAACTGCTGAGTGAATGAATGTAAATATACATGTAAATGTAAACGAACGTTCTGTTTACCTTGTTTAACCACCATAAATTGTGTTGAGAAAGATGTGTTGAGTAGAAATATTTGATATGTGTTTAGATGAGTCAGTTTTGATATGTTCTGCATGGAAATGCAGGATGTGTGCTAACTGATAATGCATGAAGTTCCCCAGACATTATAAAGTCTGTTGAATGGCATCCCAATAACATTGTGCAATTTTAAATAAGCAATATAAAGTACAGGAAATTATATTTTAAAGTTTATATTTATTTAGCTTTTTTTAACAAGTATATATTTCAGTGTACTAGTCTGTTCTTGTTACCTGCTATTGTAAACTGTGCTTGTGTTTTATTAGATGAGTTATTTATTAGAGGAGTTTATTCATTAGATGAGTTATTGCCAGAGCAGTTTGAGTATAGGACATATCTGTGCGTTATAATATATAAGATACTGGGGGGGGGGGGCTTCAAATGTAAGAATGGTTCAATGTACTGATTGTTTATCAAAGAAATGTTGTGCTCAGAACTGAAAGAGAGAGAACACAGACACAGTGGAGAGATAAAGTGCCACACATCAGGACAGATGGGCATTAATTCAAATATATCTTGTCCCTTGTGGGTCTTAGAATGTAAGAATGGTTCAATGTACTGATTGCTTATCAAAGCAATGTTGTGCTCAGAACTGAAAGAGAGAGAACACAGACACAGTGGAGAGATAAAGTGCCACACATCAGGACAGATGGGCATTAATTCAAATATATCTTGTCCTGGGGCAGTTTCCTCGCAGGTTCAGCTTTGTACCTGATCTAAACCTAAAGCTCAGTGTTTTGCCTGTGGTTTCCTCACACGGCCATACATTTCCATACAGTGACCTGCAGAGCAAAGTTTTGACAGTCTGACCTCTGATAGCGTGCAATGCAAATATTTAATTTATTAATCAAATGTTGGATGAATGACGGGTGTTTGCATTGGTGTTGCTTAATGGAAATGTATGATTATACATGCAAATAAAAGCATGAGCTGCTGGACAAATTTAACCTCCAGAATGTCCCTCATGTCACGCATCTGCTCCAGTCTCTTCTCTGGCTTAATTAGAAACTTGTCTTAAATGTTGTTATACATTATTGTTTTTTTTATTATTATTATTAGATTGTACACTTTCTTCTTTAAACAAGCACATTTTATATGGATTTCCTGCAATCTGGAGCCAAAAATATCTTCAGTGTGTGTGCTTGTGATTTACAGGAGCACTTGTGAATATTTCATATGCTGTTTTATTTTCTGTTGAGGTACCTACATAATGTGACAGATGTAATGACTGAGAGTCTTTGAAGAAGCTGAGTGATGCAGGGCTTCATCTTGATCTTGTGCTGCAGAGACGATCGTCTTCATACAGCTGAACTGATTGTGATTTCAATAGTCTCTCATAGTTAACTGCTTTATGAATGTTGCTGATATTAATCGTTATATCAGTCATCATTTCACGAGAGACTCATTTTGCACAGAACAATCAGTTTCCATCCAGATCTAAACGCAGTTGTTGTGAATTTGTGTGAACGCGGCCGCTGTGTCACTTTCTGTTTCAGGAAACATCACAGATTTTATTCACTCTTTCATACAACATTTACAGTATCTACAGCTTAATCTGTATTTGTTGAGTTAAATTATATATCATTTACATACATTTACATACATGGACATTCAATTTTAAAATGGTCAATTATAAGTTAATCACTAGAATGTTCTTAATTTCATTTGGTTCACATGACGGTACGAGTGTTTGTGTTTACATGTTAAGACTCGTTTTTCTTTTTGCATTTCTCTGTAGCGCTCTTCTGGGTAAAACTGGATCAGGAAAAAGTGTGACAGGAGAAACCATCTCAGGCAAAAAGGCTTTTTTACTAATTATCGATTTCTTTAAATCAACCAATAAATAGTGTGAGAAACAGGAAGGAGTGGTGGGTGGAAAGACCTTCTCTATAATCGACACTCCAGGACTGTCGTGAAAAAAACAGCATCTGAAGACTAAATAGAAAAGTGTCTAGTTTTGTCCTCTCCTGGTCCTCATGTGTTTCTGCTGGTGCTAAAGCTGGCTGTGAGATTCACAGAAGAGTGTGTAGATGACATGAAGTGGCCTGAGATTTGCTGCACTGAAAACAGATGTGCGCTAACATCACATACAGCTCCTGATCGGGGGATTTCGTCCACAAAATAATGAGAACATGCATTATTTTAACACATTATTTGATTATTTCACACTCTTTATTTGATCTCAGACACTGCAAGCCATGCTTCTTTTCTCTGGATTGAAAAACAGCGGGAGTTATGATCATTTTGGTGAGAGCAGATTAGGATGAGCGGAGTGCAAAGAAACATGACAATCAATTTGATTATTCAAAGAAGTTCTGCTGGTTTACATTTTTTTATTTACATAAGTAGAACACAGATTTTACATCTTCACATTAAACTGATGCATTTGGATGTAAAAGTTGATCTATCTATCTATCTATCTATCTATCTATCTATCTATCTATCTATCTATCTATCTATCTATCTATCTATCT
>NW_015507643.1:26265-37334 GCF_001515645.1 Sinocyclocheilus grahami
TTTTTCTCGTGGCCATGAGTTTAATGCGTAAACAAACCTGCATGTCCATAGTAACCCGGGATTATCAGGGGTGTATTTATTAATATTTTATTTTAAATTAAGAAATTATTATATTATAGAAATGAATACATTATTAAAAGATTATATTAACAATAGGCGATGCTGTCTACGTGAATGTCTATACGTGATGTAAACAGCATTCGAAAGAAGTTTATTGTGAATAATACATAAGGTACATCAAATAAAATAGGCCTACAAGACACATGTTTATCCATCCCACAGTCTTGTAAGTCTATTAACTGAACGTCTTTTTCCCGTATTATTATTATTATTAGCCTGTTATTGATTATATTTCTATTTTCGTTTATTCGTTTTTTTCCTCTTCAATCCGATCACTTTACTCAACGTTCTATGATACTGTAAATGCTCGACATATGCTATATGACTGGGATTTTTACTGGAATGCAATTTAAAGGATGAATTTAACATATTATCTTATTTCATCTAATTAATAGACTAGCCTTTAGAATTTAATTCTTGTTTGTGAAACTCTAAGATTTATTTGTGGATCTCATTCTATTTATTTATCAATACATTTTATTTTTGTTAATCTCTTTACATTTATTTGTGGATCATAATGTATTTATTTGGAATTATGCAACGATTCTACCCCCATAGAAATCAGACCATGGATGGGATCACTGAAAATAAATGTTTCATGAAGCTCACAATGATTGACTCACACCAACACATGGTTATCACCTTATCACAGCTTTTCATGGCTTGTTTTGCCATAACAAATATGTTTTATCAACTGTTATGGGCCCCCTCTCCCTCGTCGGGCCCTTGAAACATTCCCATCCCTCCCTTTTCTCCCTTTCCTCCTTTCCTGGCACCCCTGAGGGTGAGTAAATAATGATTCTGCTGCAGCACGGTATTGTTTGTTGACTCGTGACTCATCATTGCTTCTAGAAGTGCTCAGTATCCTGATATATGTGTGTAAATATCCTGTTGCAACAGGAAAGCAAAGTCTTTGTAAGGAGATACAGGAGGAGTGGCTTCATTGCATCAGATATTTGTCACTGCTCACTGCTGATTGGTCCAGTGCAGTACCTTTTGAAAAGGTAACGCACCAGTGACAGCTTTTGTTCCGTTTTCCCAAGAATGTAGTACACTCTAAAAAATGTTGAGTTGTTTCAACCCAACGTTGGGTCAAATATGGACTAACCCAACTTTTGGGTTAAAAATGTAATGTAAAAATGTAACCCAACGGTTGGGTTAGTCCATATTTGACCCAAAGTTGGGTTGAAACAACCCAGCATTTTTTAGAGTGTAGAAACCACACTATGGATGGGATCACTGAAAATTCATTTTTCATGAAGCTCATAAAGGTTGACTCACACCAATAACATGTTTTTTCTTAGCTTGCTTTGTTATAACAAATGTGTTTTATAAACACATACAGGTGCATCTCAATAAATTAGAATGTCACGGAAAAGTTCATTTATTTCAGTAATTCAACTCAAATTGTGAAACTCGTGTATTAAATTAATTCAATGCACACAGACTGAAGTAGTTTAAGTCTTTGGTTCTTTTAATTGTGATGATTTTGGCTCACATTTAACAAAAACCCACCAATTCACTATCTCAACAAATTAGAATACTTCATAAGAATAAAAAAACATTTTTAGTGAATTGTTGGCCTTCTGGAAAGTATGTTCATTTACTGTACATGTACCCAATACTTGGTAGGGGCTCCTTTTGCTTTAATCACTGCCTCAATTCGGCGTGGCATGGAGGTGATCAGTTTGTTTCTGTTAACATGCTTGGATACAGTACTCTGTGAACAGCCAGCTTCTTTGGCAATGAATGTTTGTGGCTTACCCTCCTTGTGAAGGGTGTCAATGATTGTCTTCTGGACAACTGTCAGATCAGCAGTCTTCCCCATGATTGTGTAGCCTAGTGAACCAAACTGAGAGACCATTTTGAAGGCTCAGGAAACCTTTGCAAGTGTTTTGAGTTGATTAGCTGATTAGCATGTGACCATATTCTAATTTGTTGAGATAGTGAATTGGTGGGTTTTTGTTAAATGTGAGCCAAAATCATCACAATTAAAAGAACCAAAGACTTAAACTACTTCAGTCTGTGTGCACTGAATTTATTTAATACACGAGTTTCACAATTTGAGTTGAATTACTGAAATAAATGAACCTTTCCACAATATTTTAATTTATTGAGATGCACCTGTAGTTACAGCAACAAAAGAAAAACTGACATAAGAACTGAAGGGTCAAGACCACAACTAAAGCACCGACCAAACACCAACCACCATAATTGTGACTTCAAAATGAATTATTATTTTCATTAAAATATCAACATCTAAACCTCTGTTAATCTCAGTAAGAACTTTTGTAGACGTATAATAAAGTCAAATTGGTTTATAAGTGAAGATGGTAATGCTGGTTTTGGAGTTGTTTAATAAGCGATTTTGGACTTTTTAGTTTAAAGCCATGTTAATTGCAGCCCTACATGGTCTCTGATTGAAAGAAGTCAAAGCAGACATGATTTACTGTCATCGAATCCTGCTGTACATAAAGAAAAGTAGATCTAATGTTGTTTCAATGTTGCTTCAAAGTAAAATAAGTGATCTAATTTGAACAAAGATTGATTTCATCTCCATGGTTATCTACTTTTTATTCTTGATATAACGTTATTTCAAGGTGCAAATGTAATAAAATCAATGTTAAATTCCAACATCGATTCAGCATTGATTCATTTTTGCTTTGATATCTTAGTATTTCTATTTTTTTATGTTTTACTGCAGTGTGATTTATCTGAAACCAAAATGTAAAGTTGTGAAATGTTATAATGTGTCATGCTTGCATGAAAATCTGAAAATCTAAAGTAAAACCTTTGTGAATAACTGTCTTCACATACGATCTCAAACAGTTGACAGTAACTGGTTCAGATCATACAAACCAGTCTGGGGAGTATCTCTGTTATTCACAACAACACCTTACAAAGTACATAGCCCGTAGAGATCAGGATCCCATCACATATGTAGAAGTCGATGTATGCCCTCTTATATTTTCTGCTCCATGTGGACTGCAGCAAAGCTTTGCATAAAATATCACTTTGGATAAAAAAAACAGCAGCAAGATCGGCTATCAGCTGCTACTTACTTGAAAAATACATTGTATTCACAGACTGCAAGGTGTGTATGTATTTTCTGTGGGGTGAATAGCTCACTTGTCTGATGTATTATTATTATTATTATTATTATTATTATTATTATTATACAGGGACAAATTTTTGTTTGTGTAGCTTGTTGAGATGTTACAATGATTCGTAAAAAACTTCTGTATAAGATACAACTGCCTCATTCTAATAATGCATGGTATTATGTAACGCTTTTCAGGTAATGATGCATTGTTCTAATATTTGGGGTTTTTATGATTATATTTGTTTGATTTTTATAAAAGCTCAAAACAGGGTGATGCAATTAGCCTTATCAAATAAAATATTTCTGTCTGTCTGGCCATTAAATATCTAATTTTGGGATCAGTATTATTTTAAACCATAAACCATTCATTTTGTTTCCACAGATTATATCGGTCCAGCCCACTGCTATCTTGAAATATCCATTTATACAAAAAGAGAATTGTTTCGTCATGGCATCATGTTTTTCAAAGGGTTGCATGAGGTATCTGTCTATCTTACTTTGAGCAATGAGTTTAAAAAACACATCTGTTGAAATAGGACAAAGGTGCTAATATGAAAAAGGTAGTAATATGTACACTGTAATTTTTTATATTAATTTTTTTAGTTTTCTTATCTTTTTGATTTATTTTTTTTAACATTTGACTCATATAAGTTGTATTCACTGTATTTACAGGTATTTTCAACATGACGAATATAGTTATTTGAACTTATAAAGTTTACTCAGAATAGCTTTATGAAAATAAGGTGAACTTGATGTCTTCAATATCAAAGTTCATGTAACTTAACTATTTGACTTATTTTTTGCACTCAGTTAAGTTGTAATTACTTATTTTCAACTTTTCAACTTTTTGATTCCCATTTTATCACATCGCGATTAATCGTATCCAAAATATGTTTTTTTTGTTTACATAATTTGTGTGTGTACTGTGTATATTTATTATGTATAAATAAATACACACACATGCATGTATATATTTAAGAAAAATATATAATGTTTATATATAATATAAAATATAGGAATATAAATATATACATGTAAATATTTTCTAAATATATTCTGTATGTGTGTATTTATATATACATAATAAATACACACACACACACACACACACACACACAGGTGTGGGGGGTCTGGGGGCTTTACTCAAGTTAAAACACTTTCATCATCCTCATGAATGTATGCTGGTTTAACTAAAGGCTGCGACACACACCAGTTTTTGTTCTGTGCTGATCACAATCAAATCCTTTCATTATAACATACAGAGTGTATACACGACGATGTTAATAATATATTAATTGCACAGTGTGAGATTCATTGGTCATAACAGAACTTTGTGAGATCAGGATGAACTAAGAGTTACAGTTTTTAGTGGTTAAAAAAGGAGCGCCCTTTGCAAGCTTTCTAGGCAATAGTCCATTTAAAATGTAGAACTTTTTTTTCGGCCACACACATGTTGCAAAGTTTCGGGAATGACATCCGCATTTTTAGGCTGGATTCGCTCTCGAAGTAGCAGTGATTGACATGGTGATAACCATATAGATGGGACAAAATATGTGAAAATGTGCATTAAGACTAGAGCACCCTCACTAATGTCAGAAGCACCCTCAGTGATTATTTCTGGTTGGTACGCTTTTATTGTATAGCCTACAAAAACAACAAAATACAAATGCACTAAATCAAATAATTTAATAAATGCATATTTATAATTTAAGCTCTTAACTAAAATAAGTATTAAATAATTAAATAAATAACTAGAGAAGGCTGACTATAACCTGCTTCCATTTAGTAAGAAAAGCCTTGGTTACTCTTCACCTGAGTTAGAAAAAAAGCTCTTCTGTTCAGTGATGCGAGGACAACGTTTGAGTGTGTACACGCAAGATCTGAGCGAGAGCAGAGCCAATTCTTTAAAAAAAAAACAAAAAAAAAAACCCATGTATAGTTAAAAGCACACGTCCAGTTTTGTATGAGTGAAAGAAATCTGCTTGCGGTGAGATTCTTGCTCACGCATTACATGGATCGCGTAACATTACATGCTCTCGACATTTGTCATTAAGATCACGCTATAGAAACCGCTTAAAATAAAGTATAAAGAAGAGAAGAAAGCAGCCCTAGGCAGCTGCCTACACAGGATCCGCCACTGCCAGATGCAGTTGGAAATTTACTAAAAACAAGCCTATCGCAAGACATCTGGTAGGGGGAGCACCCGGGGTGGCCAGCCAGAGTTCAGGGGGGGCCGGTGCCAGCCCTGGCCTGGCCACCACGTAGACACGCCCCTGGTTGAGTGAGTGAGCGAAGTGACATGTGGCCAAGTATGGTGACCCATACTCGGAAGCCCTCGGAACACACCCGGAGCAGTGGGCAGCCATTTATGCTGCGACGCCTGGGGAGCAGTTGGGGGTTCAGTGCCTTGCTCAAGGGCACCTCAGTCATGGTATTGAAGGTGGGAGAGAGCGCTGTACATTCACTCCCCCCACCTACAATCCCTGCCGGTACGAGACTCGAACCCACAACCTTTGGGTTATGAGTCCGACTCTCTAACCATTAGGCCACAACTTCCCTGAACGACATATAGTTGCGAAGTTGCTTATTGTTAATAGAATGTCTGAAGTGGACTATCGAAATAAAGTGTTACCTTCTTTTTTTATCAACACTTGAATATAGGTAGGTTTCATAAAAAATGCATAATTTTGAGCAAAAAGGTGAGCAAATCACATTTTTATCAAAAACTACATCTGGATAATATTTAGTACAATTATCAAAGCATAAATCTAGTAAATCGCTTCCATCAACACCTCCAAAGCTTGCACAGACATATAAACACTTCCTGGATCAACATTTTACTCTGTAACATTATGCAGTTTTCATTTATATGCTGTCTGTTGCTGATGATCGCATTATTTTTCATATGCATCTGTTTACATAAGAGATTGCTCGTTTCTCCATCTTGTTCACGTGGGTTTTTATTCGGGAGGTTCTGTAATCGTTCAGAAGATGTGTAATAGCGCCCCCGAGTGTATAACATTGAAAACACGAAAAGCCGTAAAAACTCGTCGTAGTGTAACTGCTTAAAAGCAAATCACTTTGAATTATTAAAAAGGTCAAGAGCGCAACTAAAGCAAGCACTGATCTTCATGATGGTGACATAATTTTAACCAATAAAACATCAACATCTGATCCTCTGTAATTCTCAATAACAGCAGCTGTTCATCACTAATGCACAATCATCATTTAATTAGTCACTTAATTATCTCATTAACTTTAACTCTTTGAGGACTTGGGATTTGACTCTAGACTCGTTTGTGACTTGAAAGGAATGACTTGGTTCCTCCTCTGCTGAAATCAGCTGCTGAGTTCATGGGTGGAATAAACATATGGCAGGACTTTTACTTTCTGACCCCTGGATTGTCCGCCTCTGCTCAGCAGTGCCACAAACTGATCACCTCCATGCCACGCCGAATTGAGGCAGTAATTAAAGCAAAAGGAGCCCCTACCAAGTATTGAGTACATGTACAGTAAATTATCATACTTTCCAGAAGGCCAACAATTCACTAAAAAAAAATTTTTATCGGTCTTATGAAGTATTCTAATTTGTTGAGATAATGAATTGGTGGGTTTTTGTTAAATGTGAGCCAAAATCATCACAATTAAAAGAACCTGTATATATATATATATATATATATATAGCAACAGTTGTTTTAACCCTAACTGATGCAGTGTGTAGCTTATTATTTCTCAAACAACTATGTCAGAAGACGTACACATGTACATACTGCAGGGTGTCATTCAAATTAAAATTTCCACAAGTTCAAAATGTACTAAATTAGTCTTGTTTATGATACACTGTAAAATCCAATAGTTTACCTGACTTAGATTTAGTAAGTTATCTTTACTTAGTTGTTATACTTACTAGGTTTTATTAAGTTACAGCTACTTTCAAGGCAAATAAAACAATTTACTTACTGTTTTGAGTGACACACTTAAAATATTCAAGTAGCCACAAAGGAACCAATGACATTAATAAACCAGTAAGAGGCAGCAGTGCACTAATATGTTGCTAATGTGCAACATAACAACAGAAGAAGAGGAAAATAAAGAGTCTTAATAGACTTTTCACTCATTTCCTCCACGTCTGCAATTATCTTTCACTAGTTGCATTCACTCGTTTCCCAAAGTCATCTTGAATGTTGAATTCTCAATACAACTGAAATATGAGAGAACATCACATTAGCTAACTTCATAAATTGATGATGATTTTCCTAAAATGTGGGGTTTTTTTTTTAAACCATTATATTGATTAGCGTTCCCTTTGGTTGGGCACTTTGAACTTGGTTGACATTGCTATAATTTACTGCCTGTTAATACAGTAATGCATCAAGAACTCAGAGTTATAGGATTTCAAAGGAAGAAAAGTAATAACTGGGTTACTTTAAGAATGTGACCTACCTTCTAGTTAAAGCAGTAGTGTATTTCAAGTGTGTGTTTATTAATGTCTGTTATCAAAATTTCACTGTCATAAATACCCTGGAATGCTTTTGTTTGAATTTATGTAAGCCTATAATAGTGTGTGGTAATATGTTAAAGTCACACACAGACTTAAACATTCAGCACGTGAACCACAACAATGGTAACAATTCAATTTCATTTATTTTCATTACTTGTAACAATAACCATTTTATTTGCTCTTTTTGTTGTGCTGCTACTGACATAAGACAGCAGATAACATTTTCAAATAAAATCAACAACTGTAAAATAAAGCAACTGCATAATTTATTCATGCTGCAATGCACTCTGGGAGTCAGTGAGTAGCTATATGAGTCATGAGTAAACCTAAATGAAAGGATCAAGTACCCCCTACAGTTCTTTTTTAGTTACTAGAACTCTTATGTAAGTAAACTATACTAACTAAGCATCTGTCAGTACAACATACTATTGCTATTTCACTTTACTTAGTTTTTTCAAGGCAATCGGTTTGCATGCTTTTTTTAAGTAAGCCCAACTAATTAGATTTTACAGTGTAGGAAGAGATAAGCATATATATTAAATATCTCAAACTGTACTCTGGTTGTCTGCTTTCAGAAGTCTGTTGGTTGCCTTGGCGATTATTTTGATAGTGGGACTTACTCTGGCACTCATTCTAACACTCACTCTAAAACCCACTGTAACACCGACCTTAAAACCCACTGTACCATCCTCTGATAAGTGCTATAATAAAGCAGCAGTGGCAGCGGATGCCAGGAATTGCTCTGAGATCGGGAGGTACGATTGCAAAGAGCCACATTTATGTTTCTGGGAGAGATTACTAATGTTCACAAGATAAAGGCAAAATTGGTGCACATAGCTGAGTTACTTCAGCGTAAATAAAACCTATAGACAAAACAACTTAGTAGTCTTTATGTTATTGCTTGAAAGGTACTCATTCATTTTCACTGACTGATATTTATTTATTTATTTATTTAAAACCAGTATCATTATATTTATCAATTATTAATTCATTTATTTATTAATGAATGAATTATTTATTTGCATTAATATATTTTTTTTCTGTAGTATCAACCTTGGTATCTGGAATCATGATTAATGTTTAGATATTTTTCTTTTTTAATATTACATTTGTCACTATTATGGAGAATAGTGTTTGCTTTAGTTGGTCAGTTGAGCCATAATATTTTAACTTTTGTTTGTCTGCTATATGTAATGGCAAGACAAGCAAGAGAAACAGTGACCCGATGATGATGATGATGATGATGATGATGATAAAGATATGATCATGTAACGGCCTGATTCTCTGATCCCATTCAGATCCTAATAGCTGATGATATAGATAAGGTGCTATTAAAGTAAAAAAAAAAAAAAAAAAGCTAACGCACAGTTTTTGAAACTATGGCTCCATTTCTCAAAACGTTTTGCATATTAAAGGTACATTATGTATTTATGTACCACTAGAGGGCGCATATTCAAAACAAACAAAGAAACAAAGGCGTAGTTAGATGACACCATGACTGAGTGTGGAATCATGGGAGTTGTGGTCTTCATCCCCACAGCAGATGCAATCCGATGGGACTCGGGCAGAAATCATGTTCATGGATGAGCTAATGTATTAAAGATGTATTAATATTGTAGTATGAAGCAGGGTGAGGCTGAAAGCCGTCGAAGCAAAATGAGGCCACTGAAGCAATTTCAGACGAGTGCGACACACGGCTCGAAAGCAGCAGAGCTTTTATTATGCCACAGTCGACCGCTTCCGCTGCTTCCGGTCGTGCGTATGTGGGGTAAAGCAGTGCTGTTTATCATACTAGATACGTTTGAAAGTTCTGTTACAATGCTACTCTGTGCGGTCGTCACCGGTCTATTAAAATGCATAGCATATTAAAGCATCATTGGTGTTTCCATGTTTTCTACAAAACAAAACTGGAAAACGAGGGGTTATGACGTCATTGGCAGACAACACAATGACTCTATGGACACGGTCTGTGCTTCTAGTTAAAATTGCTTATTTCTCTGGATTTAAACATTCTTCGAAACATTTGGGATAATGTAAGTACACAAGTCAGCAAAATATAAAACACTGTTCTAGTGGTTTTTAGATATTTTAATAAAAAAAACTTACATATTGTGCCTTTAAGGGTTTGTGCATCCCATGTTGCCTTCAGGTAAAAAATTGCAAAAAGTTTGTTTTACAATAGCAAACTGAGTTTAAAGCACATAATGTGTTTGTAGTTTTGCAGACTTAGTCAAATATGTGCGCACCATATGGACACTCTAGACCGGTATTTGGCAAACTTGGCCCTTCCAGGCCACTTTCCTGCAGAGATATGATCCAACCCTGATATGACTCACCAGCCTGTAGCCTTCTAGTAGTCTTGAAGACAATGATTAGCTGGTTTAGGTGTGTTCGATTAGGGTTGGAGCTAACCTCTGAAGGAAAGTAGCCTGGAAGGGCCAAGTTTACTCTTTTACTGGAATGAGCGAAATAAGGAAGCAAACTGAATGATTTTAAAGTCTGTTTTACATTTGACATAAACATTTAGATTAAATATGACACTCTCAATAATGCAGTTAAACACTGCAATTTCATGAAATTATTATCCAGAATTTACAACATTTTTATTCGAATCTAAACAGAAATATTTGCAGTGGATGTGCTGCTTTCGACCAGTTTTCCTGTGGTATGTGATTTAATGTTTTAATCACAGCGAGGATTGCTTGGCGTATGACAATTCCGCTTTAAATTGTGTTCTAAATAGCAAAACTCTTGTTCTGAGAAAATACTTTAGCGTGAATAATGATCATTGATGTGAACTTGATTCGTCTGATGGCTTTGGAACATAGACGGTAATGACAGACAGAAGTATGCACTTGTTGATCAAACAGTCCATTGGTCTGATGACAGTAGAACTGTTCACAGGTGTCGTGCACAGATAGCAGCCTAATGATAACCCCTTTCATGCTCTTCCCAATATTGTGGCAAACACCATATTTAAAAGATAGAATTTGAAGGAAACTGTAAGATATGCACTTTTTATTTTCAAAATGTTTTTGTTATTGACGCGGTGAGTCAGGCAGTTATTTACACTGCAAAAAAATAAGGCCTATCTCCATTAATTAAAATATACATTCTAAAATATATTTTACTTTATAGGCAGAATTGCATAGAATTTGAATAGCTATGTGCTGTCTCAAAAAGCATTTATAGTACGTATCTCATGTTTTCCTAACGTGCTGTAGGCTACCCTTAACTGCGTTAAACATGGTGTCACGTGGATGGAATATGCATGGAAATTATTTGCAGATGAAGTTATGCATATTAAAACTAGGCGTTGTAAGCTCCATAAATGGCTATTTCGGG
>NW_015507643.1:40687-47060 GCF_001515645.1 Sinocyclocheilus grahami
ATGACACTCTGAATAATGAAGTTAAGCACTGAAATTTCATGAAATTATTATCCAGAATTTACAACATTTTTATTCGAATCTAAACAGAAATATTTGCAGTGGATGTGCTGCTTTCGACCAGTTTTCCTGTGGTATGTGATTTAATGTTTTAATCACAGCGAGGATTGCTTGGCGTATGACAATTCCGCTTTAAATTGTGTTCTAAATAGCAAAACTCTTGTTCTGAGAAAATACTTTAGCGTGAATAATGATCATTGATGTGAACTTGATTCGTCTGATGGCTTTGGAACATAGACGGTAATGACAGACAGAAGTATGCACTTGTTGATCAAACAGTCCATTGGTCTGATGACAGTAGAACTGTTCACAGGTGTCGTGCACAGATAGCAGCCTAATGATAACCCCTTTCATGCTCTTCCCAATATTGTGGCAAACACCATATTTAAAAGATAGAATTTGAAGGAAACTGTAAGATATGCACTTTTTATTTTCAAAATGTTTTTGTTATTGACGCGGTGAGTCAGGCAGTTATTTACACTGCAAAAAAATAAGGCCTATCTCCATTAATTAAAATATACATTCTAAAATATATTTTACTTTATAGGCAGAATTGCATAGAATTTGAATAGCTATGTGCTGTCTCAAAAAGCATTTATAGTACGTATCTCATGTTTTCCTAACGTGCTGTAGGCTACCCTTAACTGCGTTAAACATGGTGTCACGTGGATGGAATATGCATGGAAATTATTTGCAGATGAAGTTATGCATATTAAAACTAGGCGTTGTAAGCTCCATAAATGGCTATTTCGGGGAGGAGACAGGGTGGAGATTCATGTACACACAATCTTCCGCTGACTGGATATTACAAAGGGAATTTTTCGCAGGTTCTGGTATACGCATGGCTTTATAAATCTGAAAACTTTTGTACGTACGCAAAATCCAGCTTTTGTGTGTACGCACATATTTAGGATGAAATCTACATAAAGTTTTATACATGAGGCCCCAGGTCATGCATAAACTATCTTTCCTTTTTTAATTTAAATCTATATTTATTCACATTGGCCCATGAAATCCTCTACGTGAACAGACCGAAAAAGTGCGATATATACATCTCATGTTAACATTATATTTTTGCACATAAAAATCATGACAATTGCCTTTATTTTAAAGTAAAAAAGTATTTTAAAGTTGTTTTTCTTTCAATAACACACATAATCAGTTAAATAACTGGAAAAGGTAGATTTGGTAAAAATGTTTGCATTTTATAGAATTTCACACTTCTATAGAAAATGTTAAATTATTGTAAAATTATACTGCATTTTATTTGTGAAAATACATATTTTTTTACAGTGCAATTCTGGTGACACACTTAGTAAATAGCCTGTTTTGTTTGTTTGTTTGTTTGTTTTATGCTGTTTGTTCATCAGAAAACCACACCTTGACCAGGTTCCTGGATCAACCTCCTCGTTGGTCATTCAGATTTTAGGATTTGAGTTAATGCTATGGTTACAGGCTTGAACTTCTTTGTCAACCTTTTATTTCCCTCTGATTTGGGGGAGGTTATAGTTCAGATCCACATAAGAGCTGTGATCTTTGGCAGGAATTTTAATCAAGAACTTACAGTGACCGCTATGATCATTAGCCACTTATCCACTGGGGCGTTTTTGGTATTTTCGCCTAAATTTAACATACTCAAATTCAAATGTTTCCCCTACACACATACAGGAGGAAATGAAAAAAATGGTTTCATTGTAAAGAAAACCCTTTGAACTACAAAATATGAGTGTAATTCTTTATAAATAACATTATATCTTTTTCAAATATTACAATAATCACAAAAAAAACATAGGCGCTTTTGGAGTTTTAAAAAAATATATTTTTTTGAAATTCTGTAATTCAGGTTCTGTTAGGTCCAGCTCTCTGCAATTTACTTTGTTTGATGCCACTATATGCCAAAAAGTACCAGAAAAACGAATCTTTCAAATAACAGCTTCTAAACAGGAGTTAGAACATTATATCTGAAGTGAGTGAAATTGTCTATTTCTGCATCTAAATGTGTCATGGTGAGTTTCTCTTGCAAAAACAGGCTTTATAAAACACATTAACCCCACAATCCTCTTGTACTCTGTGCCATAAGCACTTTAATTGATTATTGATTGAATTATGTTTCATTTTTATGTTTTTCTAAGTAGTAATATACAAAATGGCACAAGCGAATTAGACCAATTTCAAATATTGTTTATTCTATAATCAGTTGAATTATTTCAGGATGCTCAAGACTGTCTACATTATAAAATATATATGGTCTATAACAACCTAAAATAGAATCCATATCCTCCAGCTTTATATCATTCCATTTATGTGCATTCTGTATTGGGATAGTGATCACAGCATCTCTCACCTCATCAGTTGACTCACTCCTGTATCCTGAGCATCTCTCCATGACAACATTGCATCATCCCTGGTCCAGAGCTGAGCTAATTTGCTAACCGGCAGCTATCTCTACATTCACAGCGTCAAACAAGCATATGTTAGCTCATCTACACCGCACTGTAATAATCCATCTATATTTACTGTATACTTACTGAAATGCATAATGGACTGTACTTTTCTGTCAGCAAACAGTGTATCCGAGTGCTAGTATAGCGAACACGTTTCATAACAAAGGCAAACACTCTCAAACTCACGGAGAATCGCTCCTAAAGTCTCCCCAGACGCGCGTCCACTGCTCTCCAAGGCTCTCCACGGCGCCGCTGACCGTTCTTCATCATATATAACTTGTAATTTGATAATCATAGACTAATATGATCCGAGTTACGCTCGCTGCAACTCTTCCATGCAGAGAACAGCCTCCATTCTCGCGTTCATGAACTACATTCTCCAAAGACCACTGGCTGACCGACCCCCCTCTCTCTGGCCCCGCTGGCATGACATGGAGAGCGCATTATCCCCAGACGCGCTGAATTCCATTACCTGGGCAGAACGCGAATATCTCACCGATGGAAGCACGCAGAAACCTGAAAATGGTCTTGTTTGAAAGAAGAGATCCTAATCTAAAAGATAATATAGAGATATAATATATAGATATTTGTGGCTGTTTGCGGCTAACTGAAGCAGTGCTACGAGTAGAAATGTTACACATAAAAAAATCTGTTTTTTTATTTTTACATCGCAATTCAATTGAAGATAATTCGATCGATGATTGTCACACAATGAAATAATCTACATCTTTCTTGTGATATATGACTTGACTTTTTTGTGAAAAATATATAAAATACACATTCTTCGTAAAAAATTTTCGCAATGGTTAGGCGGAAAATCGTGTGTGGGACGAATACATTTCTAAGCTTAATTTTACTGCTTTATAAATATAAAAACCAAAAGGAATGGTATTCTTTGTAAAGCAGACACTCCAAGCTTTCAAATGAACCCATATATGGGCTGATACCCATATATGAAGGCTATGTAAATGAAGCATAAACATTTTTAACGCGATTTTGGACCCGTATCCGGGTAAGAGGCTTAGGCCTCCAACACTTCGCTGTTAAATGAAAATTAAAAGTTCATGTTTTCACCCTCAGGAACGGTGGCAACGATTAATGCTAGAGAAACTGCTCCACTGAGTGCTTCAGAGAACATGTTTGGGGATGGCACAGAGAAAAATCCAGGTAAACCACCAATGATGAACATTTTCCAAACTCTAGTGACCATTATGATTTTACAACTCTGAAAAGATTCAGTAAGCACATGTTATCATTAAAACAACAAAGTGAATTTCTCTGATGATTTCTTGCCATTTTAACCCCTGAATGACTAGATCACTCCTCTGTGTTTTGACATGAATGGCAGGATTGTTAATAGCTGTACCAGGAGAACTGCGTGGTTATGAGATGGCACACAATAGAAGCGGGAGACTGCCATGGAAGGAGCTGTTTGAGCCCAGCATAAAGCTGGCACGCGATGGATTTAAGATTGGAAAGGCCTTAGCCAAAGCCATTAAAGCGGAGGAGGAAAAAATTAAGAATGATCCAGTTTTGTGGTAAGATTAATTCATTTTTGAACTAACGTAAAACTAGTTAGTTGTTTGTTTGTTTTTTATTAAAAACACACTTCCTCAGTGGCAGCTGTTTTGGCAGATGAACATCATAAATATCCTAAAGGCAGATCTGACACAATTAAAGCATCAGCCTTTTCATTTACATATCATCATCTTGCTTCTGTTCTTGTCTTTTTTCCAGTGGAGTGTTTTGCGACTTAAACAAGGCCATCTTCAAGGAAAATGATTGTATAAGATTTCCCAAACTAGCTGCCACCTATGAGAAGATAGCGAACTACGGAATAAGTGCCTTTTACAATGGGGCATTGACTGATGATATACTGAAAGTCACCAAGGCTGCAGGTTAGTTAATGCTTGAACTTTACTCTCTTTACATCCAAGAGGTCTAGTGATGTAATTTTATTCAAGTATGCAAATCTGTCTGAACTCTTGTCTGAATCTTTGTTTCTCATAATACAGGAGGGATTATAACACGTGAGGACCTAATGAATTATACGGCAGAGTGGCAAGAGTATGCATTAAACTTCACTGTGGGGAAATACATATTTCATGCTCCTGATGCTCCATTTGGCGGACCTGTGCTCGCTCTGATTCTCAACATACTCAAAGGTTAGTGAGTGCAGGACCTCTGCTGGCCATATGGGTGCCCTAAGTAGAAATTTACTGTTGCGCCCCCAACCCACGAAAAATGACTGCCT
The DNA here is from genome assembly GCF_001515645.1 of Sinocyclocheilus grahami. Classification (NCBI taxonomy): domain Eukaryota; kingdom Metazoa; phylum Chordata; class Actinopteri; order Cypriniformes; family Cyprinidae; genus Sinocyclocheilus; species Sinocyclocheilus grahami. The sequence goes on from NW_015507643.1 coordinate 45,443, forward strand.
GCCATACCATTACCACTGTCAGTTCCCAGGACGGTTGGAAAATAAGTTAGGAATTGGCAGTCAGGCAGCTTCAACCAAGTGGGGTAATATTCTCTTGACTGTAAGCTCTGTGCCTCTGAGACTCAAAACACTGCTGTGTGTTTGCTATAATTTCATTACCTCCTTCATTAGTTACTTCAGCATTTGACTTCAAACACACAAAAGATGAACATGAAGACAGTTCTCCAGGCAATTACAGTAAACAGGGACTGAAGTCAAAATTCAACACAAAACCCCGCCATATAACCTAATGAATTTCAAAGCATCATTCTCTATATGATCGTTCAACACAACAGCTCCTGTTTATATTAATAGTTCAATTCAAATTACCTTGAGTTCATTCTGTAAAACAAGACAGTTCATGCCATCATTTATTTATTTTTTTTTGCTAAATTATGAGTTACTCCAGACACTATTTCACTATTTGCAGTACATTTTAAGATCATATTGTACAATCTGAAAAGCAACTATTATAAAGGACCAAAGACTTGTGCAGTGTACACCATGCACTGTAAAAAATTATCGTGATTTTAACGGTAAAAACCTGTAAAAAAAAACCTGTAATAAATTATTAACAGTAAGTTTCCTTACTATATACGGTGAATAACTGTAATAGATCTAACCTGTTTTCAAGAAAGTACACTGTAAAAAATTGTGCCGTTAAATAACAGTAATTTACTGGCAGCAGGGTTGCCAGTTAGGTACTGTTAATTTACAGCTTTCAACCGTTAATTTACAATTTTTACAGTGTTTTACCGTAATTCTACCATGGAAATTAACACCGCTCCCATTGCTTCAAACAGTTCGAGTTTAAAAACTAGCGTTCATACGATATTAGTACTGTGAACTTATTTCATTTGAGTCTACTGAGAAGGAATATTTCTTATTATAAAACTGCAAACTCTTAATGTGTAACAGCAAAATAACTAAAAACATGACTTTAACTCAAATCGTTGCAGTTCACTGTTAGCTATAACACACATGTGTGAGATGAAGTAACAAAGAGATCATTACTGTATCAGCAACACCACAGTTACGGTCTTTAAATAAAGCAGCAGAACATCAGTGTTTGTGGCTCATCATTGACTGAAGCACAGACTCTACTCTCCAGCACAATGATGACCTACAAAACTACATTAAACTAACAGATCTCTCTTGTGCCAAAACACAATAATACAGCTCAGTTCAATATTTACTCTCCTTATCAGTTCATGACTTTGCATAACTTTCTTTCTATGAATGTTCACAAATATTTCAGTCAAATAAAATTTTTTCATTTGGTAAATCTGACTCTTACGTTTTACAGTATATTGCTGTTTTTCCTGGACTTAACGACAACAAACTGTAGAAAAACAGTTATTTACTGGCAACCGTGCTGCCAGTAAATAACAGTTTTTTTACAGTTTGTGGCCGTAAAATAATTACAGTTTATTACTGTTAAATTACATTTCATGCTGTTTTTTTCCATCTTACACATTTAACCCTTTAAACCCCACAACAAAATCCTCAGTTTTAAATGAACACTTATAATGTGTCCACACTACAGAGTGAAGCAGTGCTGAAGTTAATGAGATAATTA
>NW_015507643.1:47401-55629 GCF_001515645.1 Sinocyclocheilus grahami
CTAAAACAGCATCACCAGCTTCACATTACTAACCAGACTGCTGCTATTTCTGTCAGATGTGTACAGAAGTGCTTATTGAAAATTAACAGAGGTTTAGATGTTGTTGTTTTCGGACACTACCATGATGGAGATCAGTGTTTGCTTTAGTTGGGATCTTGAACCTTGATTTAATAAATTATTTTCATTTGCTTGCCTTAACTGCTGTTATTATCAATACATTTGTTGTGGTAAAGAAGGGCCAAAGCACAATATGTAATGCTGATGATTATGATTCACAAATGGTAGTCCCATCTTTAAAAAACCAGTTCACTGATATTGTCCAGAGTCTCATTTTGTATCAAAGCAATGTTATGGTAACATACTGCGGCGAAAGATCAAGCGGGCTATTACTAAAGATCACACACACATCACTCAAAAATATAAAGCTTTATCATGCTATGAAACACACACATGAAGAATCAGTGTATGAATTTCAACAACGGTGCCAATCCAAAAAATTTATAAACAAATTGACTCTGAACATCACAAAACATGCTACTAAAACTCAACACAAAAACAAAAGCACCTAGTAAGAATGAAAGAAAATAAGTGGACAATTCAGCTGCATCATTTATTCATGCCGCAATGCATGCTGGGAGTCATGGATGAGTTTTTTCCTGTGCTGGTACCCAGCATGCATTGCAGCATGAAGCTTTTGATTGTCACCATTGTTGAGATTCATACGCTGATTCTTGATGTCTCTGTGTGTCTAAAAAATGTTGTAGATTTGAAGCCTATGAACACACATAGATTTCAATATCCATCAGAATTGTCAATCAACTCTGTTTGCAGTGTCATATAGCTATCTTAAATAACAGTGTATATTGTACTGGAAATGTTTAGTTTGGTCTCACCATTGTGGCGATCAGTGGTTGCTTAAGTTGGGCTCTTGACCCTTGACTCTTTAATGTTAATGTTTATTTGCTGTTGTTTCTGTGTATGTAAAGCACATTTGTTATGACAAAAATTGTTTCTTACTTCGTAACCCTTGCAAATAAGCGGTTTTAATAAAGACTAATAATGATGTATTGATTCATTGATCTTACTGGGTCTCTATTTATATGGGTAAATTAGTCTTTTGATACTAATATAAGTCATCATGATATGCTGTCAAACTATTGTGAAGGAATATCTAATCTTTTAGAACTACAGTGGTTTTTAGACACACACAGACATCAAGAATCAGCACACGAGTCTCAACAATGGTGACTATTAATAAAAAAAATAAATAATGCCACAATGCATGCTGGGTGCCAGTACAAAACTCCCAGCATGCATTGCAGAATAATTTTTTTTCTTTTGATTGTCACCAATTTTGAGATTCATAGGCTGACTGTTGATGTCTGTGTGTGTTTAAGTGCTGCCATAGTTTAAAATTTTAATTGTGCATATTGTGTTTAGGAATGTGTCAAAATGATTGCAGTAGTATCAGTGGTGCAAGTCAAGAGTATTAGTAATATATCACACACTTAATAAGAGATTAAACATTAGGTGAGATCAGTGAATCAGACTAGTTCATGATGGTCTTGACATCACAAACACCAGTTTTATTTGATCATAGATGCTTTTGGCTTTTCTTACTATAAAATCTGCGTTAAATAAACACAACTAATTTAAGCAACTAACGAAACACTTTTTTTAAAAAGTCAAGGTTTAAGAGCCCAGCTAAAGCAAACACTGATCGCCATTATGGTGACTTAAAATGAAAGTATAACACCTAAAATCTCAATAAGAGCTTTTGTGCACATATGACAGAAATAAAGTCACACTGGTTAGTAATAAGAAGCTGGTGATGCTGTTTGTGGAGCTGTTTAATCCTCCTCTGCTGAGATCTTGATCAATTTAATGTGTTTTATTTTCAGTTGATTTCGTCTTTGGCTTTGGCTGTAAGTTGTGTTGTTCTGCTCTTGTTTCTCTTTCCTTCAGTGATTCTGCTTGTTAACAGGCATTCATCACTAATGTTCGATCCTCATTTAATTATCTCATTAACTTCATCACCGCTTCAGTGTCACTTCAACACTCTGTAGTGTGGACACATATAAGTGCTCTTTAAAACTGAGGATTTTGCTGTGGGATTAAAGGGGTTAAATGTATGAGATGAAAAAAAACACTGTGAAATGTATTTTTAACAGAAATATACTGTTAATTTAATTTACTGAAGCAAACTGTAAAAAAACTGTAGATTACTGGCAACCACAGCTGCTGGTGTTTCACTGTAAAATCAAGAAAAGAAAACAGCAAAATACTGTAAAACCTAACAGTCAACTTCCTGTTGTTTTGTGGGTCATCATTGTGCTGGAGAGCAGAGCCTGTGTTTAAAGGGGTCATATGATGCGATTTCAAGTTTTCCTTTCTCTTTGGAGTGTTACAAGCTGATTGTGCATAGATAAGATCCCTGAAGTTGCAAAGACTAAAGTCTCAAAACCAAAGAGATATTCTTTATCAAAGTTAAGTCTCTGCCACACCCCCCTAAAACGCCTCGTTCTAACACGCCCCCACATATCTACCTCACTATGTGGAAATATTTGTATAATGTGGCCCAAATGTACACGCAAAGAAAGAAGGCGTGGTTTCAGTAACCGCAGTTAGTGTTGAAGCAGCATGTCAGGGAGACGCTGTGTGTTTCTAGGCGATAGCAAAAGCACTTTATTTGGCCTTCCGAAAGTAGATGCATTTAGGAATCTTTAAGATTACTTACAACAGAACAGCAATGCATTTTATGAACGACCGTTTCGTGAACCTAGGAGAGGAGGTAATTCTGACTTTGCTATGACAATCTGGCGCTTCTGAATCAGCTACTGTTTTGTTTGTTACACCAAATACACAAAATAATGATCTTTAAGAAAGCATCATATGACCCCTTTAAGTAAAGGACGGACAGAGAAAAACAGATGTTATACTGTTTGAGTTTTTTCATGGATTTAAGCAAAATAGTTCTCATTACCAATATGCTTGCATTACTTGATGCAATGCTGAATCCCTGACAATTTTCAAGTGACGGCTGAAAATTCATCTCTTTCGAAGCTACTTGACTTCATCATCATCATCATCATCATCATTATAAAAAAACAATTTTTAATTTAAAAAATGATCTCTCTTTATTTATTCCTTCTCTTTCTAGCTTGTACTTATTTGAACAATGTCTAAGAACTTGGTATTACAACCACTTCTTGTGTCTGTTTGCCTCTCTATTTAACGAACTTTTTTTACAGTGTGGCTTTAAAAATCACTCCGATAACAGACACACACAGAGTGATTTTAAGAGTTTAATCATCACCTCATTCAAGGGGAAGCAGTGTTATGCATGAAAGCAAACACACGGCCCTTAACATGCATTTGTAAATCAAGAAGGCGTGCTCCGGTGCTCACGGCTGTCTGCTGTTGAGAGACCAAGTGCATTATTGTTGCTTTTCCAATCAGTACATACATGGTTTAACAATGTATTCTTGAGTTGAATATTAATATATTGTGTGAAGAAAGCGTAGTCAAGTTGAATAAATGCTGGTGAAGGTTATGCAATATGTACTGTGCAGACAGTGGGATCGTTCACAATAACAGCAGTGGTCTTTTGCTTGTGTTTGTACTTTGTAACACCTCTTCCAACTGAGTGTTCAAAGAGAGTGCAAATGATGATGGAAAATTATAAATAAGGTTCATTTCAAATAATTCATAATTTAATCTCAGGTTACAGCCCCTCAAACTGCAGTGTGTCCACAACAGAGAATAAGATTTTGACCTATCATCGCATGATAGAGACGTTTCGCTGTGCTGATGAGGAGAGGAGAAAACTGGGAGACCCACTCGATGAAAACATCACTAAGGTGAGTTCAACTCTACTTATGGATTCCTTTGGTATTTTTGAGATATTTGCAAAAGCAAAAGCAATAGCAATAGCAGCACTCTGACATATGTCCCGACTCAAGGTCCTTTGCTTAATCTGTTCCACTCTTTCTGTCTCATTGTTTCCTCTCTCATCTACACTACCTTGTCCAATACAGGCATAAAAGGCCAAAGATATAACTTACTACTTACTATACCACATGTTCTATGACTTGTGCTGCAGTGTATTCTAAGTGTTGAATCCATATGATAGCTTTGTGTGAACTTTACCTTTAACTCAACTCACATCTCAAAAACAAAATTTCTGAATTGTCTTTTGCCACATCTGATCTAACAGGAACAACTTATGTCATAGCAAACATTATTTTCTCAAAACCATTTAATGTTCCCATATTCATGAATTTTCTCACAGCGTGTTTTACAGATTGTCAAAGATATGACCTCAAAGAGCTTTGCAGACAACATCAGGAGTAAGATTAAAGATGACATCAAACAAGAGAGATGCAATGAGCAGTGCTATGACAATTGTCAAGTTGATGACTCTGGCACGTCTCACCTGTCCATCATCGGAGAAGACGGGAGTGCGGTGGCCGTCACCAGCAGTATCAATGACTAGTAAGAGAAATATAAAGACATAGAGAGAGATCACAGTTTCTTAGTGCAGTTCAATAATCTGTGCAGACTAGTTTTAGAAGTTCATCACCTAATTGTTTTCTTTAAGATTCAATCATAACATCTGGTCAATCTCATTGGAAAAGTAAGACTCATTACACTTTGGCTAACTGCTATTTGGTCAGACTAAATCTCATTCTTAAGTCTTGATAAAATGGCTGTGTTCATGCAACTGGCCACTCCCAGTTTTGGTTATTCAGTCTGGTTCCTCTATTTCAAAACATCATATCTCTAACAATAATTACATCCATAAACTGCTGCTTCAGACTTCCCACTAGACAGTTTTTAACGGTCAAAATACTCAAAAATAAGTATTTTTTAACTTAAGATGTAAGACTAATTTGCATAGTCATTTAAAGGGAGCTGGTGCCATGTCTCTCAGCGAGGGAACATTAATAGATTCATCTACTGGCTCTGATAATATCAAACATGTTGTTTGTCTGTTGTCATTGTCTGTCAACTTCCAACATGTTTGATACTATCAGAGCCAGTGGGACAGGTTCTCCTGGCCTTTCAACGACCAATGAGCTCCTTGTGACACTTAAGACAGACAAGACTTGTCCTTGAGCATTTTTATCTGGGATTCACTTAAATTACTGTAAATGACTAATAAAATAAGAAAGCAAATAATGAAAACTCTGTTTATTTAAATTTGTATTAATTTATTTATTTACCATTGAACGTGTACATTAACTTCACAGCCACCTCATGAACGTTTACATGGTGAGATTGCTGCATGAACTACATTCTAAAGAGTCACATTTCTCGCGTTCATCTAGTTTTCTTGTTCTTATTTCAACAAGCATCCTCTGACAGAGAAGAGCAATATTTCAACATGACCAATCAGACGTTTTGACATCACCTTCAAAATCAAGTTGTTTCAAACTAGCTTATGGGACTTAATTTACATTAAACAAGATTTACCCAAAAGAGTTAAATTCTGCGCTTTATGATTTTATACATTTATTTATTTAGATTTACTTTGTAGAAAAGACTCTTGTAACGGCTCATGAAGGATTTGTTCTGATTAAAGAATCACACTTCAACTGATGTCTTAACATTTAATATCACCTTTGCCATCATCATCATCATCATGACCTTATTTCTACACCTTTGGAGTTACTTGCAAACTAACTGATGAAATCCAAAGCATAAACCAACACACTGTTTGCACCTTCTAAACAGAATCCAGGAGACATTTGGAAAAAGAAAAAAAAATCAATCAAATTATATTTACAATCAGACAGCTCTTAGTCTATGTAATTCTCCATGTGGTTCTGAAAGAACATTCATAATGCATTACACAACCTTTAATAAACAGAATGCATTTTTGAAAAGTAAATAACTGGAATATTCAGAATAAAATACACTTTATCTGTGACAGCTACAGCACTTTTCCATTCAAGAAAATATCAAAAACACCTCAACTAATTTTAAAAAGAAAATGTATCTATTTTTATAAAGCTCTGTTGCTTATTTGTTCTTTTCAATCTTCTTGTCCGGATCTGTGTGTGTGTGTGTGTGTGTGTGTGTGTGTGTATTCTCACAGTTTTGGCTCTAAGGTGATGTCAAACTTAACAGGCATTATATTTAATAACCAAATGAATGATTTCTGTAAACCCAAGAAGGAAAATGGACAAGACAAAAATAGGAGTTGTGAAAATAACAACCTAATTAAACCAGGTAAAAAAAAATACAATAAAAATGCATGTCTTGAGTTACATAAATTCATTGTAAATGAGTTACAACATTAAGTACAAGTAAAAAAACAAACAAAAAATACATAAATATAAATATAAATGTTCAAATGTAAAATACTATTTGTTTTGACAAGGTAAAAGGCCACTTTCATCAATGTGTCCCACAATCATATTGCACAGCGGACAAGTCAAAATGGTGGTTGGAGGTGAAGGTGGGACAAATATCACCACATCAGTTGCTCAGGTAGGAAAAAGCACAGTGAGTTGAACAGTTTAAAGGCACAATATGTAAGATTGTTTTGTTAAAATAACCAAAAACCACTAGAGCAGTGTTATATATTTTGCTGACTTGTGTACTTACATTATCCCAAATGTTTCGAAGAATGTTTAAATCCAGAGAAATAAGCAATTTTAACTAGAAGCACAGACCGTGTCCATAGTGTCATTGTGTTGTCTGCCAATGACGTCATAACCCCTCGTTTTCCAGTTTTGTTTTGTAGAAAACATGGAAACACCATATGCTATGCATTTTAATAGACCGGTGACGACCGCACAGAGTAGCATTATAACAGAACTTTCAAACGTATCTAGTATGATAAACAGCACTGCTTTACCCCACATGCGCACGACCGGAAGCAGCGGAAGCGGTCGACTGTGGCATAATAAAAGCTCTGCTGCTTTCGAGCTGTGTGTCGCACTTGTCTCTCGTTAGCAATTGCTTCAGCGGCCTCGTTTCGCGTCGACGGTTTTCAGCCTCACTCTGCTTCATACTATGATGTTAATAAATCTTTAATACATTAGCTCATCCATGAACATGATTTCTGACCGAGTCTCGTCGGATTGCGTCGGCGGTGGGGATGAAGACCACAACTCCCACACTCTCTAGCGGCGAAAACTTACATATTGTACCTTTAAACATTACTCAACATTACAGAACATGAACTCTGGGCCCTATGTGCCCTCAGCAAGTGCTAGGCAAGTGGCTAACGTTGTGTTTTAATAAATAAACAACAGGTTACTGTGTTTTTTATATGTATTTGTCTTCTATCTAAAATCCCTTTTCCCCTCTCCTGTCTCATATCTCAGGTGATCCTGAACTATCTGTTCTTTGGCTATGACCTGCAGAAAGCTGTTAAAGAGCCCAGAGTTCAGATCACGAAAAATGAGACAAATGTAGAAAAGGACTTTGATAAGGTAGGATTCTTACACTTTTATACTCTGAGACAGATTTATAGTGTCAGAATAGTGATAAGTATTCTAATTTTCTCTCTGTGTTGTGTTGTGTATGAATGCAGGGGGTTACTGATGGCTTGAAGAAGAAGAATCATTCTATATGTAACAATACTGAACTAACAGCTGTCCAGGCAATTGTACGAGAGGGGGACGAAGTCTGTGCTGAATCTGACTACAGGAAAGGTGGCTATCCTGCCGGATATCCAGAACCAATACTGTAGAATTTAGTAGGGACGCTAGGGACGTGTCCCTATCAATAACCGATGACTATTAAACTGTCCCTAGCAATATTTTTTTGATCAAACAAATAAATATAAGTATATGTAACCACTGCTGTTGTAATTTTGGCCACATCTGAAATAGGTCATACCATTGATATTACCTGAGAAGTTAAAGTAAATCCGCTAGAAAACTGCAATTTCAATGATGTACATTTAACACATGTTAGAAAGATATAAGAAGTAGTAAGAAGATATAAGGTAGCTGAAATGTTTAAAACATACATGCACAGTTCAGTTGAATAATAAAGTTTACCCTCTTGAACTTTGTTGTTAAACTGAATGTACTAAGCAAATATATCCACAAAATATTTTTTTTTTTGTTAATATAATAATTTAATAATGTAATAATTTATATAATATATAATATAATAATTTCTTAATTCAAAATATACTATTAATGAATGCATCTCTGATAATCCTGCTATGGTCACGCAGGTTTGTTTACGCATTAAACTCGTGGCCA
>NW_015507644.1:0-617 GCF_001515645.1 Sinocyclocheilus grahami
GGAAAGGGTTATAAAGCCATTTCTAAGGCTTTGGGACTCCAGCAAGCCACGGTCAGAGCCATTATCCACTAATGGAGAAAACTTGGAACAGTGGTGAACCTTCCCAGGAGTTGCCGGCCAACCAAAATTACTCCAAGAGCACAACGATGACTCATCCAAGAGGTCATAAAAGAACCCAGAACAACATCTAAAGAACTGCAGGCCTCACTCGCCTCAATTAAGGTTGTCAATTAAGGTCAGTGTTCATGATTCAACAGTAAGTAAGAGACTGGGCAAAAACGGCATCCATGGGAGAGTTACAAGGTGAAAGCCACTGCTGACCAAAAAGAACACAAAGGCTCGTCTCTCATTTGCCAAAAAATATCTTGATTGTCCCCAGGACTTTTGGGCAAATATTCTGTGGACTGATGAAACAAAAGGAAGGTGTGTGTCCCGTTACATCTGGCATAAAACCAACAGCATTTCATAAAAAGAGCATCATAGCAACAGTCAAACATGGTGGTGGTAGTGTGATGATCTGGGGCTGCTTTGCAGCTTCAGGACTTGGACGACTTGTCATAATTGACGAAACCATGAATTCTGCACTCTATCAGAAAATCCTGAAGGAGAATGTCCGG
>NW_015507644.1:950-2348 GCF_001515645.1 Sinocyclocheilus grahami
TGATCCCAAACCCACCAACAAGTCCACCTCTGAATGGCTCAAGAAAAACTGAATGAAGGTTTTGGAGTGGACAAATCAAAGTCCGGACTTAAATCCGATTGAGATTGCCAGTTATCGCAAACGCATGATTGCAGTTGTTGCTGCTAAGGGTGGCCCAACCAGATTTAGGGGGCAATTACTTTTTCACGTAGTGACAGGCCGGTTTGGACAGCTTTTTTCCCTTAATAAATAAAATCATTATTTCAAAACTGCATTTTGTGTTTACTCGGGTTATCTTTTGTGTAATATTAAAAATTGGTTTGATCTGAATAATTCAAGTGTGACGTATGTAAAAAAAAAAATACATACTTACACACACACACATATATATATATATATATATATATATGTATGTATGTGCGTGTATGTAAATGTATCTTAAATATATACTTGATTGGTTTATATTATACATACATTTATATTGATGTATAATATAAATCAAATATTCACATGTATGTGTGTATTTATATACAGTATACATCTAAATATACACAGTAGTACACACATATATTATAAAAACAAACTTTTATTTTGGAGTAATTTACTTGTTTTTTATTAATTTATTTTATTGGTGATTAATTGATTTAACAGCACTAAATTTTAAAAATTGCGAACCTCATGAAACAAAGTAAAAAGAGATGCCACATATATGGTTTAGTTGCCTGTGGTGGACAAGACATTTACTGGATGTTGAGATCTATTTTGTACCCCATTTGTGCAAAGTGCGCACTGTTAATGCGATCTTGTTCATGTGTTTAAATATTATATGTGACCCTGGACCACAAAACCAGTCATAAGGGTCCATTTTTTAAAATGTATTTCTTTCTTTTTTTAAATTGAGATTTATATACCATCTGCTGAATAAATAATCTTTCCATTGATGTATGGTTTGTTAGGATCGGACAATATTTAGCCGAGATGCAACTATTTGAAAATCTGGAATCTGAGGGTGCAAAAATATCAAAATATTGAGAAAATCATCTTTAAAGTTGTCCAAATCAAGTTCTTAGCAATGCATGTCACTAATCAAAAATTAAGTTTTGATATATTTACGGTAGGAAATTTACATCTTCATGAAACATTTGAACTTTACTTAATATCCTAATGATTTTTGGCATAAAAGAAAAATCGATAATTTTGACCCATACAATGTATTGTTGGCTATTGCTACAAATATACCCCAGCGACTTAACACTGCTTTTGTGCTCCAGGGTCACATATATTACAATTCAAATGAAACCTGATAGTTAAGTTAACATCTCCTTAAAAGCCTCCAAGATATAGGCTATACGCGATTCTCTTTGTAATAGTACTCTAATAAACTTACTCTGATCTGGCGATAGCAGCTATTCCCACCAG
>NW_015507644.1:2358-3779 GCF_001515645.1 Sinocyclocheilus grahami
CCCCCCCCCCCCCCCCCCTCAGTCTAAAGCACACACTGCTTCTGAACCTGTGTGCCGCTGCAGCTCACCCAAACATCATACCATCATGAAGGCCATCTGTTACGCTGATTCACTGCTTCGTCTCTGAAGTTTTCAAAGGAACACTTGTAAACCTCCCCTGACCTGATGAACAGTCATTATTCCAAAACCCTTTTAGGATGTTCTTGTGCTTTTCAGAGAAACTAATTGGAGACAAAGGAAGCTAGCGGACTTCCACTCTAATGACAAAGAAGAGTGCTGCGGCCCAGACACGAGAGCCACCCAGCTTGGGGTCTGGCCCTGCCTGGGGCTCTTCAGAGGCCCATTATAGAGCGGCGACTTGAGTGACACGGTTGGGTCGGTGTGTACACTTCCTGACAGTGGTCCATCGGTGGGAAAGTGGTCATTTGCTTTCGCTCCGGCTCCCCTGCCGACTGGGTCTCGCTGAGCAAAGGAACAGACCTTAGTTGGTGTAATTAGGTGCAGGAACTGGTCTTAATAATCCCCCAGATGTTCCTTAAATGAGTGGTTGCCTTCAACCCTCCGTTTTTAGATATTTGCCCCAACTTAAATGAAAGCGCTGAAGGTGTGAACTAAAGTGCGTCGAAGAAGTTCTCACCTAACATCGTCCGTTTAGTAAATGGTAGAAAAGATGGAATGATAGTTGAGGCAGGCCTGATGGACACCTGACATCCGGCCCTGTGCCTAATATCAAGAGCTGTGCAGACACAGACTGTTTATATCAGGGCACTGAGGTTATGTGTATAATTTGCGTGCAGCTGTAGAGGTTGTTTTGCCTGGCTAAGGTTAGGTATTACAAATATCTCAATCCTTCACATTCCTTGAGTCTCTTGCCCCGGACCCCTTGGTTTTTTTGGTTTGTGCACCTGCATGTCAAACATAGTGCCTTGTGAAATCTGAGGGAAGCATTAGGCTCTTCATTTTAAAGCAGTACATAAGATTTTTGTTCACCGGGATGCCCCTTTTTAGGTCATGAAGGCAAAGTTGCATTTTTATTATCGAAACAAGACATCTAAAGTTTGTCTTTTGAAAAAAAATTAAAATAAATCTTCCGCACTTTTCTGAAGCTCCTGTATCTTTAGCGTTTTTAATGGCTTTAGTCTGTCACACTTCCATTTCCCCACTCTTCACACCCTGAGCACACAGCAGATGTTTATGGCCGTGGTAATGAGTGAAATAAAATAGAGTTCGCGAATATGGATTGCATTTAATATGAGGTGGCGTGACCAAAAACCTTAAGAGGCAGTTGAGCTGAAATGGCTGTAAATGTGCTGGAAATGATTCAGTAGGAAGCCAAATGGCAAGAAAAAAAGACCTTGTACCTTTGAACCTGATTACGTTTTTCACACCAGCGGAGTTCATCTGGGACCGTGTCTTAAGTA
>NW_015507644.1:3807-4853 GCF_001515645.1 Sinocyclocheilus grahami
TCTTAAGTAAATTGGCTTTGTTTGCCAAGTCGTAAATGTATGTAGTTGAGCAGAGCTCTTCAAGTTTATTTGAATGTTCCATCTCACCAGCAATGATGTGTGTCACTGTTTCAGCTTTCTAATTTAACTTGCAATAATTCGTATTGCTGTCAGTTTTTAATTGATAGCTGTTCAAGGCGATTTAAAAAATATCATGCAGAGAGATTGAGCAGTAAATAATGTGTTAAGAGTGCCACTGTTCAGGCGAAACTTGAAGTCAAACAAACATTTTGCCAGAAAAGACTTGCCATAAACTATTGCACACAGAGATGGCCAATTTATGCCTAATTGTGCACCATTTCAATTATACATGTTGCATTCTCAGCATTGCTGTAAGTAGCACTACAAAAGGTCAATTTTCTTGAACAATTACTTTATAATGAACAATTCTGTAAACTGCCAAGAAACAACCTATTCTGACAGTAATGTTGGTGTGCACTTCTTAGGGAATGTCACTGGGAATGTCTGATTTCAATAACTGGTGCACCTTCTAACATTGCCCAGTGTAAATACATAAAACAAAATGTTGCATCATACTTGGGTAGGGCACAGTGTATCGTTCACATCATAAACACATTTTCCATGCTAGTGGTGAAAACGTTCAAAACCCAAGGAAAATGGATGCAAGTTTACTCGAGCTTAACAGAGATGTTTATGGAGGTCTACAATCTGTTTTCAAAAACATACATAGGGTACGGCAAGAATGGCAGAGACTCACAAGGAGATAATTTCTATGGTTGTGATATTCCAAGATCGTGGTGTTCAGACATGGGCAGATAGACGGTTCCTCACCTGGGGCAGTATTTATCCTTGCAGCAGTCTGGCTCATGCACCTCCATGCTTTGATCAGAAGCAAAATGCTTCCTCCCCTGTTTGACTTTCTGTGGGATCCCCACTCTCCATTTCCCTGAGAAGAGAAAAAAAAATCTGCATTCTGCTGATTCCCCCATTCCCCCACCCAGCCTATTCCACATCCATGCATGGAGTAAAACGATATCCTTTTCCTA
>NW_015507644.1:4876-5990 GCF_001515645.1 Sinocyclocheilus grahami
CAGGAGTTCTTGTTACCGTCATTAGTGCCTTCGGTCGAGATGCACGTGTAGGGCAGGTTACGGAGACCGTCGAGACCACCCGCGGAGCTCCAGCCTGGAGATTAATCAGGAATCCCGGCATTCCCTGCTCCCCTGGACGGCGTCACTGTCATTTGACCCAGCGGCTCTGGGACCCATTTACCCGGCTCAAAATTGGCCAATGTTCAGATAAGCTCAGGTCGGCCCTCTCGTGATGGTGGGTGTTTGAAATGTGCTCAAACAACAGCTTCATCATCGAACTGTCTTTTGCTCCAGAGACGCGGCTCACACTTCAGTTGCCCCTCGTCTTCTGCACACTTTCAACAAGAGATCATCTTTTCCATGCAGTCTTTTTCACGGTTGTGATGCAGAAGGGGTTCCTCACATGGCAGCATCCAGCCATGTTTTAATTTAGCCACTTAGCCAGAAATTACCATCACTCATCCAGTCGGGATTGTGGAGGGTATAGGCCAGGCCTGGCGTGATTGTGCTTGCTTTCGCCACATGTTTTTATTTTCCAGCTATCGAAGCCACTTACTGAAAAGGCTTGATGTGGACGGATCTGTAGCTGTGCTCTCCATTACACTCTGCTGTAATGCAGAAGGCATGGCTCTGTTTTTGGTACCTGTCTTACTTCTGTTATCTTTATTTCTTGAAACAAACCTTGATCTGGTTAATCATGATAGGCTCTTTGGAGGACGATTGAGGCTTGCTCACTTTGTTCCTCAGATTCTGTTTATCCAAACTTTTCTGTAGCAATTTAGTAAGCAGTCCTAAATTTAGAAACCCGAGGCTTTGCTTTTTGAACGTTGTGATGATTATGATTAATTTTGTTTTTGTTTTATTCTGTTTGTTGTCTCTGCTAAATCGGCTGATGACGTAACTATCACACATTTATGTTCATGTGCTTGGGATCCAGCAGATGTTTCTAGATCTTGAAGGCATTTCAATGTAAAGCACAGGCAAGACAAAGAAAAGCAAACAATAGCTGTAGAGTAATTTTAAACCATGTTTGTACGAGGCCTGGATGTGAATTGCGCACCGCTCAGGTGTTGTTTTCAATAACTGCGTAGTCATGGATACCAGAGTTGCATGA